>NW_009209933.1:0-11510 GCF_000690835.1 Fulmarus glacialis
GTAACTTTAGTCATCTTTCTGTATTTCAGGGCTGGAATGTAATCATAAAAGTTAACACGGCTCTTCAGATTGTTCTTCTTTCTGTAAGCATGGCTTCATAATGGAGATTTAGTGGGCTGTAAACAGGATGTCGTATGGTGCTCTCTGTCAAAAATTAATGATGGCAATGAAGATTAAATTATTCTTCCATGAAAATCCAGCACACACACAGGGAGATGTTTGCAAGCAGGCTTAAAATAGGCCATTCCCTGAGGACAGCCTGGGGAGTTTACTGGCTGCCCCCTGTTCCTGGTGAGAGCCTGGGTCTGCCACAAAGGGGAGCTGTGTTTAATTCCTGCAAAACCCCGGGACACAAAGGGAGGCTTTTGTTTCTTTTCCTTCCAGGTGGAAGCTGTAGGCTGCGGTGCCTGGATAATCTGATATTCAGCTACCTGCGGTGTACTCCCATTGCTCCAATTTGCACCGCTGGCCTCCTTTCGCTGCCCTTCCTTGTCAGAGCGCAGAGCGTTTCAGCCCGTGGGGATTCATTGTGAATTCGGCTGTGCATGTTGAGGGGGGTGGAGGGAGAGGGAGAAGGGAGTTTCCACAAATGGAAACTGAAATCCTGCAGCGTATCTATATGGAAAAGGCTTCCACTCCATCATCTGCTTCTGATTTTTTTCCCCTAGATGCGGCACGAACATGTCAGTGGGAGAAAAAAATATTATGTTTCCTGAGACAGGTTTGTCCTGGTGCTGGCTAGTATGGATTGCCTGGTGTGCCAAGCAAAGCTGTTTCATGTGAGGCATGGTTTTCTGTAATGCAGCTCTCAGGAAGGCTGTGTGGCTGCTTTCTATTTCATTTTTTGGCAGTAGGTGGCTGTCTGCCTCTGCAGAGGCTCGGCCCAGGCCAGAGTATTCCCCAAGCTGCCTGCTTCTACATTCCCCAAACCTGTTTTCCATATTACCGCTCGGTAAAGATGTAAATATTAAGCAGAAGATTTCACGCCTTCCACAAGGGCACGGCTTTCTCAGTGAATTCATTCCTGGTACTGGGGAGAAAATTAGGAAACTACATCTTGGAGGGAAGACGTCATTGTGACCTTTTATTCCCTTGTGGAAGAATTACTGCCAATATTCCAGCTCAATGATCTTTGTCTTCTCACAGCTTCAGCGGTTACTGGTTAGGATCCTGAAAAGCATCAGGTTTGGGGATTTTTACATTTTTGAACGCCTTATTTTTTCTTAGTCTCGTGAGCTGCTTTTTTTTTTTTATTCCCCCCATCATATGCTGTGTGTCGTCTTATGTGAATCCCCTTGTGGGTAGATCTTTGTAGCTGTATAATCCTCTGAGCCATCTAGGTCTGGAAAAACACCTCTTTCCCCTTGTTTTTGAAGCCTGTTGTCTAAGAAGACAACGCGTTTGTGTATGCTTAGAATATATGAGCTGATAAAAGTGAAAGGGGAAAAGTTGGTACTGTAGTCACCTCTTCCATCCCCTTGCTCGGGGTCCTTTGTGGTGGAAAGCAGCTCATTTCAAACAGGTACTGTGCTGGACCTTTGGCACACGCGGATGTATAAACTGAAGCACACTTGGCATTTTAACTCTCCTTTGGAGCTCCATCACGACAGTGAAACTAAAACGTACCCAATATGTAAACACCGACTATTCCTGTCTCTTTGCAAAGATCTCTGCTCCTTCAATTACTTGCGTATTTCATGGGGAAAATTACTAGCCTGATAGAGTTAGTCTTTCAGTGAGCAGTGAATATTGTTGTTGTTGTCGCTCAGAAGTTAGCTGAATAACATAAATTACTCTGCTAAAGTTAACCCAACCAGTGTGCAAGCATGTCTTTCTGTTTTGACCTGTCAGTTGGACGTTGCCAGCACTGTCTCCTGCTTTGGGGCAGAGGTGACCTCTCCTGCCATAGGCAAGGGAATCTGGCAGGGCTTCTCAGGTTTGCCTTTCAAATACGCCTTCTGTATCTGGGTAGGTGCGTGGCATTTTTGATGTTGCTGTTCTTTGATATGGGGAATGGTGTCTTTAATGGGATTTTTTTTTTTTTCTCAGAAAAGTAGATTTTACTTTACATGCTAACACAGTTAGCTCTTCCAGTTGTACTGGGGAGAACTGCTAACTGGGAAGTAACCACCTAGCATGGACTGTCTAGAAGACTGGGTGAGGACAAAATAACCCCCTGTACCTCTGTGACCATTGCCCAGTACACTGCATACTCCTGTGCTATGTGATGGGCAGCTGTCTGCACCAATTTTCGTTCTCCGCCACACACATACTTTCACATTTTGCTATTCTAGTTGCTATATTGAGATCTCTGTGCATTTTGCATCTCTGGATTCAGTGTGGCAGCTCTGATTAAGTCCTGTAAGCTGTGTAGCCACTTCTCTCTCTGCAGGATGAATGCAGGTAAGGTCTAAACCACCTTAACAATAAAGTCCTCTCAGCCCTGGCACAGATCAGGGATTTGCCGCCTGCTCTGTATATCCAAGCAATTTGCAGCTGCTGTTGCAGCCCAGGGATGAGTATCTGTGGTCCTGGGACAGAGACCAGACTTGTGGGCAGCCTGTGGAGAGAGGATGGCAACGTGCTCCGCATGGCAGAGTGAGCTGGAGAAGTCTGCCCTGGGTTTCCGCAAGGCTGCCTCCGAATGTTGCTTCAGTCTGGTGTGGGAAAGGAAAAGAGATGAGTAAAGGTGCCATTTGTGGATCACACCTACTATCCAGGCCCTCTGTTTCCAGCCGTGGTAATCTTAATTTTTAAAAAAACCTTCTGTAGAGGGATGCCTGTGGGACTGTGGGAGGACCTTTTGGTTTCAATCCCACCCACATATAAGTGCCTGTCCAAGCATCCCTTTACCGTAGCTGCCTACTTCTGAGTAAAAAATCCAAACTGCATGGACTGTTCGAGCAACGTATTGACACTTTTTGTAATGTCTGTCACTCACCTTAAGTGCAGATAGTGACAGCAATAGATAGGGAACACTTCTGCATTTTCAGATTACTCATCTGTGTTTCTTCACCCATCTGCCGAATTGACTTGAGTTGGGGATTCTTGCCACCGAATCCCCAAGAATGGTCTTTAAGCCTCAAAGTACAAGACCAGCTGAAGTTTTATAAATACTGCCTAGTTTTTCTCTACCAGCAAACTGTTCAAGAAGCACAACTTAAGGGGTAGCATAGCTCACGCTGGCCTCAGGATGCAGGTGTTTACATTGCCTCCTGGATTTTCCAGATCATCAATGGAGAAGTCAGTTCTGAAACATTATTAAATCAAATAATGTTTTATTTAATAAGTCATCTTCCTTCTGGCATAAGTCAATTAAGTGGTCATGTCTAGACTTGTAATGAAATCCCTCCGGAATTTGGCCAACGAAAGGTATTAGCCATACTGAAAGGCAAAGACTTTTGCACCTAAGCAATGTGCAGCTCGGCTGAATCTACAAACACAGCATTGTGGACTCTTTAACTGAACAAGTAAAGGTATTGTTTCCAGATAAACCGTGTTCTTCTTTTCATTTCTTGGACATGACTATCAGTGAAATAGAATCCTGACCACTGCTTCAAACCTGACCTACCCTGAAGGGAGAGTAGCAGAAAATATGAAATTAATTGCTAGTAACTTAACAAAGGGGATTGAAACAGAAGCAGCTCTGGAGAGAATGCAGTCCTTCACCTACCATGTGGTAAAACAGAGGTGAAAACAGTCAAGAATGAATGGCCTTCATTAAGTTTCTGTTAAAAAAAAAAAAATTGAAGTGTTCTGTAATGGTAGCAATGAGCATAAATAAGGAATAAGGATGTCTCACTGTAGCGAGTCTGCCTAGACATGGCAACAAGAATGAGTCTTGAAATTATTGGGGGTTTTGTGTATATTTCAAGAATTTTTCAGATATTATCCTGTCTTTTTCAAATAAGCCAGAAAAAAAATGGATGGTTATTTGAATAAAGCATCCAACTTTTGTCTTCTATTCATCACTAAGATTTGATTTTTCTAGCCACATGATGCTGAACCTGAAGTAAGCTAGGAAACATCAGAGGCTATTTCAAGCCTAAGAGAAAGTAGTTGAGAGGAGACACTCTCTTTCTGCACTGATTGTTATCTCGGAGGAAAAGACCATGAATAATTTTACAAGCTTCTAATACATTGGACTGCAAAGACATATGTTGTGGTTTAACCCCAGCTGGCAACTAAGCCCCACCCAGCCACTTGCTTACTCCTCCCAGTGGGATGGGGGAGAGAATCGGAACAGTAAAAGTGAGAGAGTGAGAAAACTTGTGGGTTGAGAGAAAGACAGTTTAATAGGTAAAGCAAAAGCTGCACACGCAAGCAAAGCAAAACAAGGAATTCATTCACTACTTCCCATCAGCAGGCAGGTGTTCAGCCATCTCCAGGAAAACAGGGCTCCGTCACACGTAACGGTTACTTGGGAAGACAAACGCCATCACTCCGAACGTCCCTGCCTTCCTTCTTCTTCCCCCAGCTTTATATACTGAGCATGACGTCATATGGTATAGAATATCCCTTTGGTCAGTTGGGGTCAGCTGTCCCAGCCATGTCCCCTCCCAACTTCTTGTGCACCCCCAGCCTCCTCGCTGGTGGGGTGGGGTGAGAAGCAGAAAAGGCCTTGACTCTGTGTAAGCACTGCTCAGCAGTAATGAAAACATCCCTGTGTTATCAACACTGTTTCCAGCACAAATCCAAAACATAGCCCCATGCTAGCTACTGTGAAGAAAATTATCTCTATCCCAGCCAAAACCAGCACAACATATACAGTGGAAAACATCTTGTTGCTACTCTATATTTTCAGAGATTTTTTTTTTAAGTTCTTAATTGAATAAAAGCCAAAATCTCTGTTGCTTTAGTTGAATCTCTTTCCCCAGTTCAGTGAAGGATCTTTTTCTGGGTTCCTGTGTTCAGTAATGCAAATCTAGTCAATAAATTCAACTCCATATATTCAGCTGCACTATGGAAAGGCTAATACAGCTGGGACATCACATTTAATAAACTCTACTCTTTGTATCTGTGGTGGTCTTAGAGAAGTACAAAGGGAGATAAATATATCTCTTCTCATCAGTACAGGCTATATTTGGAAGATCTCGTGTGATGTAAATTTCCATTGTTAAATCATTGCAGGAAAAAAAACCCACAACAAAAGCCACCAAAAAAATTTCCGAGTTCTCAATCCTTGCAACATTGGTGGAAAATCATCGTGTCCCACAGTGGTCTGCGGGTCAATGTGTCCTTCAGCAAATTACAGGTACCTTTGTGCAGCATTTGCAACACTACTGTGAAACTAAACGAGGGCTCTCTTTCACATTTGAGTTGCTCTTGAACCTCAATGAACCTGATATAATAAGCGGGTCTACGTATAGGGCAGCACAGGCTGTCAAACGAACTAGCAAATACGTGCTGTGGTAACAGAAAATGTGTAACGGAAAATGTGTAACAGAAAATGTCAAAGGGAAACGGACCATAAGAATGGTGCCTCGAACATAACTGGCTAGTCTTGCTTGGTCCATTTCTCAGGTTTTACCGCAGAAATGAAAGCTGTGAGCCTTTTTTTAATAAAGCTTGCTCGTAAAAGGGGCATCTCCTTGTAGTGGAGACTCTAAAATCTCCTTCTCTTTATTCTGGAGCTGACAGGCAGCATGGCTGGTGTATCTGTGTCTTTGTTCTTTCTTTTAAATGCTGCAGTTCCATTCACCCTCTTTTCCCCTGGAAAGCCCTAGATAAAGTGTGATGGATTACCTGCTTGGATCCACAGCAAATTATCTCATTCAAAATGTTAATTTGGGCCCATTCATGCTCAGGTGAGAGAGTACAATTTAAAAGGCTTTTTAAAAAGCCTCTTTCAGCTCCTAAGTTCATTATGAGCATTGGGGGACTTTATTAAACTTGAGGTTTTTCCCCAAGCGTCGTATCGTCCCACCATGCCAGGTCCATAAGATACATCACGGGTGCTGTGACAAGGATAGTCATCTGAGAGACATGTATAAGGTCTGGTGTGGACATGACACTGTAGTTCACCATAGACCTTATCCAAAGTCCACAGAATTCCATGTCACTATTAGTCCCGAATTTGAAATTTTGTTGAAGTTCAACTCAGAACAAAAGCGAAGCGACAAAAACCATCAAAAAACAGGCATCTCCTTAACAGCATATGGATGGCTTTGCTTTGTTTAGGAATCACAAGCAAGACTTCTATTTATTACTAAGTCATTGGTATACGGAAAATAAGCCTGGACAAGCTGGCTCCGTTACGTATTTCTTTGAGGGACCAGAGTGTTTCACTTCATAGGTTAAGATTTCAATTCCTGAGCATTCAACAGTTCCTTCAAAAGGTGATTCTAAATGTAGTTCATATTCAGGACTGCATTTATGTTTGGTGATTGGATTGAGTCCCGTAAATATTGTGCACAAACACAAAAGAGAATGCTAACTTCTAAACTGACTATAAGAGTGATCTTAGGGTTGGCATGAAAGAGTTAAAAATATTTTAAACATCTGAATTTGAACAAATTAATCCCACCCTCGTGATGTGATTGCCAATCATTATAATAACATCCAGATTTTTGTGGACTGGGAAGCTCTTTATAGAGGAGGTCGGTATTGTTAGCCCTGTTTGAGATGAGGAAACTGGGGTGTAGCAAAGGAACTGGCCCAGCATCACTCAGCCAGTGATGGAAGTGACAAGAACAGAATCCAGATCCCCTTCGTCCCAACCCAGTGAACTTTACTTAAGTCGCTAAACATCACTATCCTCATTTTGTGAAGGGCAAAAACTGACCCTAAGCAGAACGGAAAGGCATGGGACCTGCATCCTAGCTGGCATCCCAAACCTGGGTCTCTCACCTGGGGCATCACTGCCCCAACTCGGAGACTCTGGGGACTCTTCCATTCCTTGTATTGTTATTCCTCCTGATTCCTACATTGTCTGTTCTGGCATTTGTGGAAAAAAGAAAAAAAAAAAGAAAAAAGAAAAAAAAGACTTGGTTTTCTTTTCTGAATTCCAACCAGACCATTATGCTGAGCTGAGCATTTCTGAATTGAAGCAAATCCAACTGCAGTGGCCTTGCCATAGGCACACCCTAATTAACAGCAAAAAATTCCATATGTTCCACCCTTCACGCAGGCATGACTGTTCTGTGACCTAAATGCTCTGATTTGTCTCGTGTAGGAGAGTTTTCACACTGGGGGCAACTTTGACTCGTGTCGTTGCCTACATCTGCTTACCTTTCAGGTGTTTTGTCTTCTTTTTCCTTTGAGCTGCTGTGGCTACTTTTCAAAGGCATTTGTTTGCTTCACCGGGTATTTTTAACCCCGCAGCCTGTTTTCTCTTTCTTCATCCCACAGTAAAGTTATAATGCTGAATTTATGACACGGCAATTATTTTCATGGCAACAGACTGTGGCATCTTAAAACAGGATTATGATGACTTCACTGCAGGATCAAGCAGAAGCAGCCAGGTTCTGGGTAGGGACAGCTCTTTTTAAACAAAACATTAATATCTGCAAAAACAATAGGAGGAAAATTGTTGTTAAAGTCAAATTGCTAGTTGCATAAACAAGCTTTGTTATCTTTATCCCGTGAGCAAAGCCTTCCAGTGATGCACAGTAAATCTTCGAGAAACTCTCAAATCCTGGAAAGTCTTATTTGTAGTTTACTCTGATGTATTTGGATTTTTTTTTTTTTTTAACTAGGTAGGGATGGGTCTTGAAGTCTCCAAAGAGCAAACTTTCAGAAGAGCTTTCCATTGCTGCTATTATAACTATTAGTATTCTACTGTATATATGGGGCAAGAGGTGTGCGTGGTGCTTTTCAAATAAATAAAATGACAAGTCTTTGCCTCCGGCTGCACTGAACCACCTAAACAAAGGAGAAAGTGAAGCTTGGGTTAGGCTGGAAATAAACTCTCCTGTTGTAGTTCTGTACTTTGAACTTCTGAATGCGGGCAGCTAATGATTTTTACAATTTGCTCCGAGTTTTTAGCCAATTTCTCAAAACACTCGTGCTCTTTTTTAAGGCTTGTCAAATTTCAGGCAACTCATGATGCGAATCCTACTCTTACCAGAATTGATTATTTCATCTTTTCTGCATTTCTTTTCCTCGGAAGTCACCTCTAGGCAGTTATTACGGCTTCATCGATGTACTTGGATGGGTTGAGCCTGGTGCTCCAGAGCGCTGGAGCTTAGACCGCAAGCACAGGCGGGGGTGAGCAGTGAACCAGGGCAGGCAGTGGGGAGCCAAAACAGAACTGAAGCAGAGTCACCAGGCTAAATGAGGGGGGGTGGTGGTGGTGGTGTTGAAATATTGTAAGGCATTTTGATTCAGTAGAAACCTTCTTTTGACCGAAGTACCACATGCCTCACTCTAGTGTGGGAACAGGCTGGGGCAGGTGGTGGTGGGAGCTTGGCAAGGGTCCTCCTCCCCCTTTTTTTCATGCAGGAATTGCATCTCAGTCTCTGAGATGCCCAGACTTTTGACAAGATGTGCCACATAAAGTATCATAAAGAAATAACTGACAGGAATGAATAAGGCCTGGTAATATTGTTTTTGTGAACATACGAACATGCAGTGAACAAATCACACAAAAGTGGAGGATTCTTGTAACTGGACTTCTAGTGCAGAAATTCATCACTTCTATAGCCCTTGAATTCCTGACCAATAATGGCTGTTCCCGTGTAGGAGAAAATTGCTATGATATCTCTATCTATCCATCTCTATCTCCCTTTCCAGGTTCTAGTGATAGCTGCATCTCATGTACCTGAGGATAGTATTAGTGTATGCTGACACTGCATTGTATCTTCTTGGAGTCAGTTGGAAATGCTGTGGACATCCAAGCCAGACTGCTCTTTTTAATGGGGGTATTTTTTCTCTGCGAAGGATCTACCTTAGCTGTGGGGTGCATAATGCAAGCCGTCAGGGTTTAATGGGGTGTTTCATGGGACTCAAGCTAGCCCTCTGCATGGGGCTGAATTTCAATCCGATCCCGTTTTTGTTAAACCCTATGCAAATACGGCATTTAACATTTTCCTCCTCCCAGCTCCATACCACCTATCTTTATTTTTCACTAACTCCCCAAAGCCCTAATTTGCAGTGCTAGTATGAAAAATCTGACAGGAACATATGACAGCTCTGGCCAATCTCTCCCCTTAGATGTAAGTAAGACAGTTAATAACCTTTTTAGAAGGATGAGGCAGAAAGCCCGTATATATCATCTCTCTGTATTAATAGGCTACATATGTGGCCCATCCACCGCATCTGTCTGGGGAAAACACAGGTTTCTGATGTTGCTATCGGTTGCTATTTTCACAGCGCAGCTAAAGAAGATGTCGGTGCCATCTTAGCTGGTTGTGTCCATCAGTCACCTGAAGCACCTCCAGGACCCACGCCATTCAGCCATCCCAGCTCACAGGAACTCACCTGCTACAATTGTCAGAATTTGGCTTTAAAACTGGTGGTACAAAGAGGCTCTTCAGGTTGCAGATGTTCTTAATTTTCTGTGTATTTGGGGGGAAAAAAACAACCTTCAGTATTTAAAATAGTTATAATGGCTTTTTTTCTTAAAAGTTAAATTTATCACAGATGTGTCATAGGTATATTCTAATGCATTTTAATGGACCGTGTATTCAGTGACTAATCCTGACAGGCCTTTGTAAGTCTGCAGAGCTGTACAGGGTTTTGTGTGCACCGGCCAAAGGAAAGGCAGATTCTTGGGAGTGTAAATCCAGAGGCATTCGACACCGGTCTCTCCCTGGAAAAAATAAGGTAAAACGCCTATCTTTCAGCCTCCCTTTAGGGTAGCGCATGAATCAGAGGCAACCCGGACGCAGCACAGAGGTTTAGCATCAGCCTCTGAACTGCTGCAGCCTCGGTGAGGCAGGACTGTGTGCCGGTGCTCTTCCCATCAAACTCCGCTGTCTTTCTTCCTTCCAAGGATCTGGCAAGGAGTGCCACGGAGTGAAACAAAAAGGGTTTCATTCAAGGAACACAAAGCCAAACTACAACTCAGGTTTAGCTGGATAGCCAAAAATATTAGCCCACAAACGAGGATGGAAACATTCCCCCAACAGAGTTCAAAATTCCTTGGCAGCCCTGCTTGGTCCAGGGCTGCCGATACCGCAAATTAACAAAAATCGGTGCGAAGGCTCGTACCTGCGCGTGCCTGCTGTCTGTGGACCGAACAGTCCACGGCCGACAGGTTTGCTGCAAATGCACCGAGGGCTGAGCTGCCGTGCCACGGGGCCACGGCGTGCAAAGCAGCTGCCGGGGCTCCGCTGGCAAGAAGAGAGGAAGAGGTGGGCAACCTGTTGCCCTGTCTAAATATCTGTGGTATCAACAACGGCTTTGTAAGGATTACAGTTATTTGATCCCCCGATTTAATTGTGTTATAAGAATCTATTTATTACGCGGCTGCCTGGTTTCTGAGGGCGGTGCAACAAAAGCCTTGGCGTAGCCAGAGCCTCTGTGTCTGTCAGTAATTTGCAAAGCTCACCTACCGAGTGCTAATTTCGGTAGGGTGTGAGAGGAGCACCAGAGGACAGTATCTTTGTTAAGTGAGCAGCATCAGCAGCGTGAGGGTGTCCGCGGTGAGCGCGCCGGTGATGGCTCGAAAGAAGGGAACAAAGGGAGGCAGAAATGCACATCCTAATCTGTGGGAGCCGGGGAAACCGCTCGCCTGCCCATTTGCCACGCACGATGGAGGCATGAGCAGAAGGGAGACACTCAATCCGGCTCGGCTGCCTCCTCCCAGGGCTGGAGACCGGTTGCCATGGATTTCTACTGATGGGAGGGCCCCGGCAGCGCTGCTGCTGCCGCTGGGGACTGTCTGGGGTGAAGGATGAAGTGGAGGATGCCCGTGGGTGGTGTGGGCAGCAGCGGGGATGTTTCCAATGGTGGAGAAGCCAAATGGATTTTCGGGGCTGGGTGAGGGCTTCCCGAGAGTGGGGTATCCCCCCCGCGGCGGCACTGATGGGGTGACTGTCACAGCACCGAGCCTTGGGATGAATTAGCTGTGCCCCAAGAGTTCAGAGCGTTATTTCTGAGCCGTACCTCCAGCATTTCTCTGTGTGTCTGTGTGCGCGCGCGCGCGCACAACATTTGGCTGGGTTGTGCTTTGAAGCCTGTGGTTCAGCCCCGCGGCAGGTGCAGATCCAGCACTGGCAACACAGTTGGCATTGCAGGAGTGTGCGTCGGCACGCGTGTGCGCGCAGCAGAGGTCATGGCGTGGTGGGGTTGTTGTTGTTGGCTTTTTTCTCCCTTAAACAAAGAACCCAGTTCTACAACTTTATTTTTGAGACCTTGGCTGCCGATTTCAGCAGAGTGTATTTGGGCAGATACAACTATTTCTTGTACGAGTGAAAACACGGTGATTGTCTGAACCTGTGTATTTCTTGCTCTGCTGCCCTCGTGCTGCAGTCCCGATTCTCTCCTGTTTTACTGTTGCTCAGAAATGGTAAATGCCTGTGTGAAGAATAATAAACTGCAGTTATTCTTCTGTTTTGCTGAACTAG
>NW_009209933.1:11548-71289 GCF_000690835.1 Fulmarus glacialis
ATATGTGACTAGTGGTTTTTACAGCCCTGATCCTTTCAAGCCCTCTACTCATTGGGTCATCCACAGCCACAGTAGTTTAATTCAAACCTCTCTGAGCTCCATCCCAGTATGACCCTATAAAAATAGGGTAGAATTTACTTGAAATGTATAAAACACATAGATTTGAACTGGTAATCATGTCCTCCACTAAGTAAGTCCTGACGAGAGCTGTTAAAGGCTGTATTTTCTGTGGGTAGAAACCAGCACGGAACACGAAGGTGAGGTCTGAGGAGGCAGGACTGGCCTTAGTTGACTTGTGACTCATTTAGCTGTGATGTACTGGTGATAAACCAGTCTCGCTGAGGACACAGGATGGATTTATTTTCATTAAAAGAAAAGAAATACATACATCATTGATTCTTTATACACTGTGCATGGAAGCACATCAATGAAAATTTATTCCCAGAGGTATACTCATCTCTAGGCGATGTTCCTGCTTCAAGATGCTTAGGAGCTAAGGAGTGATCCGGTGGACATGAATATGCCTAACCTTAGAAACGTGAGTAATAGCCACATTCAAGTGTCATCGAAGTCAAGCATTTGCAGGATCAGGGCTTTAAAGGGTGCAGTCTTGTAGAAACACTCCACGCATTCTGCTTTGATGAATAGAAGTATTTGCAAGTGGCAATATTTTATGGCTAAGGACATTTTATGATATACAACACTAGCGCAGCTAATATGTAAAATACTGAAGGCAGCAACCACCCAGAGTATATTTTTTTATGATTGTTTTCTACGGAGGTGATTACGGGTACTGGTGGATTTTCACTGAAAGACTTTGAGCTAACCACAGATATGATTGTCAGGTTACATTAATGGGTACCCACATATATCTTTGGTAAGTGCAACATGTGTCCTAAATGTCACAAGACAAATTAATCCCTGGTGTAATATTTTTAATTGGTAGGGTTGTGTGAATGATTAGTCCATTAAGTATCACTATAAACCCATTCTAGCAATTGGACAGATTTTCTTGTTTGTAGGAATAAAAGGAAGCAGCAATCATGTTTCCAATCTGCTTTCATGGTCTAGGTAATAAGGTTAGTACTGAATCCTGATTTTCTGTATTTAATAGGAAAGTATTCTATACAAAGGCCAAGAAAAGGGGAGATAATCCATCTAATATGCTAATTTCCTAAAACTAAGGACACCAAAGCTATCATTAAAACAATTCAAACCCAGAAGTAACTACAAACAGATTCAACTGAATGTTAAAGAGTGGGAAACTACGTATTTTGAAAGAGTGACATATTTATATTGACGTAACTGAACAGAATTTAAGTTATTAAATGTAATGTCCCTATTGAAGAGAAAATTCTATCAAAAGGGAAATGAATACACAGCTGGTCTAATTACTTTTAAAAAAAATACATTGCAGCTATTAGAAAGCAAGGAATTCTGGGTAACATATACAATTAAGGGGTTTTAAAGGTAAAATGTGAGTCCTTGGCAGGCACCATCCCAATATAACTTGTCAGGATGGGAAGGGGCCCAGCTTTGAGAAGAAGGGGAGGTCCACTGCTAAGATTTGCAGAACATTGGAACTCACCTCGTATGCAGAGTTTCTTTCATGTGTTAATGTGCTACTTGTCATTGCACATGGAAAAGCAGAGAACGATTATGGGAAAACTGACTATCTTACACCATAACTCACTAAAATAAACTTATCGGTGTTTTGGGAAATGTCCTTAATCCGGTCCTTAGACACTTGTCTGTAGGAAAATGACATATTCATCATGACTTTTTACCTCCCTGTAACTTACTTCCCAAATTGGTCCACAGCTTTTTGTTCTGCTGCTTTGCTCATCACTATGTCATTATCCTGCCTATCTTTGCCATATTCTAGCTCTTTGTTCTGCCCATCTGCCATTTTCAGTATTATATTTTACTACCCACAAGCCAGCACACACAAAACAGTTCTGCAGTGATTTAAGCATTTTACATAATTCTTAATCTGCAAGGAAATTTAATATGAAGTGTGGACAAAATGGAGATGAAGCCGTGCTGATCTCTTTGGCATTCTTCATCAGCTGAGGTGGACATTTAACTCATAAGCAGTAGTGTCCTTTCTTAACAGCAAGGACAAGCTAATGAGCCAAAGAAGCAAATCATTTGGGTCTTCTTTGCAGAAGCATAGTTTAAGAAGCATAACAGTCCAAGAGAATAGATTTATCTAATACTGAAATCAAAGGAGACAGTGCTAGCTGACAAGTAATCCTCCAATCTACAAAAGATACAGCACAATCAAAACACTGAAATCACATAGGTGTTTCTTTATATTTTGACAAGATAGTGTTGAAAGATGTGGAGAACAATTGGACAGAATGATTCAATCTCTCCTCACAGTACCTACACAATAGACTCTGGCAGTGCTAGCTCTGTGCACTGTCCTGCCATATCCATAGAGCCAACTTTCGGAGTAAAGGGAGTATTCAATCATTAGCTGTGTGCTGAAACCACCAGGAGTGTCACTCGGGGTGATTTTTGATATGGAGGCCAGTCCACTTTGGTCTGGACTCGGAATGCTGGGTCATTGCACTGGAGCTTAATGAAGGGAAAAATTCTCCCTTTATCCCAGTGCCGTTGCATAGGTGTGACACTGAAGGCAACAAAGCTGCAGAGAAACAACAGTAGCTTTGTCATGGTTGGAAGTGCACCCAAGGGGTCTTTTCTCAGTTCTGGTCTCCACGATGAGGCTGGTTTTGAGAGGGTAAGTCCTGTGCTTTGTTGGGGAAATGTGGCTGCTACAAATTTTACAATAGACAATGTCAGCATGACATAATAGCCGTATTTTCTTATTTTCTCATTGCATTTCATGGTGGCATGCTGTTGCACGCTATGATGTGGATGTTGTGACACTCTGGTGCAGGTAGCTGCAAAGTCATGCAGGGATGTGTCTCGCAAGACAACTACACGGGAGTCATTGCCTTACTAGAGACTTGCACATGAAAGGTATAGTTTTGATAAACTGAACACTCACATGCATAATTAAGCAGGTACATGGTGTTGTGTGTCGTACCAATTTGATGATCAAGATGAAGTGCAATAATTTTCAAAAGTAATAAGAGAAATATAAACAGCAATAATATAACTATGTACAGCAGGAACAAGACAGAACTGGCATTAGTCTTTGTTAGAACAAGGGAATGTCTTTGTAGATCCACAAACAATATGATCTCAATAATTTCTGAACTCGGAAACAGATGTAGAGTATATTGCCTCCAGCAGTAAGATTTTGATTTTCAGCTCATCTGCCAGAGAAATTACAAACAATGAGAAAGTGGGTGGGAGGGGAAGGAAGTGAAGAAATCCCCGTATCTCCAAGGGTCTTGCTGCGGCACTACGTTTTCAAAAGCTACATTAGCTGAGTCACTGACTACTCCGAGAGTTACCCATTAAAACAAAACAAACCAAAAATCTTTCCTTGTATCATAACCGCTTTAATTTCACAAGCTACACAGAACATATAAGAAATTTAAGCAGAAAGAGGAATTGGGAACCTGTTATATGTCCAGCTTTAGGGAACCCTTTGTCATAAGCAATAAAACATCCCTCTACTTGCCAAGACAAACTTGCAATTCATTATGGGGTAGCTTTTCAGGACTTACTATCACTACTGAGCACTGTTAAATATCTGGCCCGTGCTAGGAATGGCTCGTGGTAGACTTTAAACCGGTGAAGAATGACATGCTGAGTGGATGGGGAGTGTAGCCCAGCGTATTACTTGTGTCACTGAAGTGGCAGAAGAGACAGAGAGAGAGAAAGAGAGAGAAAGATGCGCCAGCAGGTTTGGCTCCTGCATCTCCTGAAACCTGAAGGATGGAAAGCTGCGGGAAATTCGTCTGGAAATCCACAGATGGTGCATTTCAAAGGCAAAACATCCTCTTTTCAGAAAGATAGAGTCCTTTGTAACAACAGTTCACTACCGACAGGAGCGAGGGAGCATCCCTGAGGCAGGGAATCTATACTCCTCTTGCCTTTAGGCTTAATCCTCGTGTCAGGCATGCATATGCTGCAAAGTGCAGCTACTCACGATGAATAGGTCTGTTGCAGACGGCCGGGTCTCAGGGAAGCGAGCAGAGTGCGTGCGACGCTCTGCGTTGTAAACCCTGGTCCTGTCCCTGGAGAAACAACTGACCAAGGTAGGAACTGTGCAGAGAATGGCCAGTATGTCTTTATTTCAGTCACTTGAAGTAAGTCCAAGATCAACTCGCTGAATACTGTTCAGACTTATGTTTCTATATGGCTCTTGCTGGGGGGTTGTTCATGTTTCCTCCTAAACCAGAGCAAGCTGCTTTTATCTGCTGATGCATAAAACGTGGATAAAGTTTTGAAGACCACACCACTGTTGAAATACATTGAAATATGTTGAAATGTGAAATACCTTTCACATTTGCAGGCACCTGACAGAGTAGGGACACATCATGAAGCTCTCGTAGCTACTTTCAGCCAGCCGGCTCATCTGCTTTGACTTGGCCCACTCTCCCCTCCTCGGAGCGCTGGCATCGGCCGCAAGCCAGTCCAAACCCTTCAGACAGGGAAGACGTATGTCAGGAAGAGTGTGCTGCTAGTAAAGGATTTCAGATTATTGTCTGCTGAATGCCTGCAGTGTGTCTTGCCACAGGTGAAGTCGATGTCCACGTGGGCACCAAGGAGTTTTCCTCCAGGTGAGACTGGCAGGGATGACTGGAGGATAGTTTTGACTGTAGCATGGGGGCTTGGACAACTTTTCAAGAACTTCTGTGAGTTTTCTGTTTAACACATGCTCTTTTATTGGAGGGATCTAGACCCCTGCTGATGTTCACGAGCTCTTCCACTTTTTTTTCCATGTCTCATTATAGCTGTGTTTTTAATCATTTACTGTAGACTTAAAGCTTGGTACCAGTTATTAAAGATATTCTGTGATCCGAGGGGAACTCGGAGAAGACTTTCTATGAACTCTTATGCATTCATCTGCCCTAAGCTGCGCATCTAATATAGCACCAAAAGCCTAAGCTAGTCTCCCCATAGCTCCTTTAGGAGTAGGAATCCTCAGAGGATGATTCATCTCATTCTAATGCAGCTGTCTAGCTAGGTTAGATGTAATACCTGTGCTCTCCGCTATATATAAAATGACCTTATGGGACCTGGGCAAACTGGCCAAAGATGGCCAGTGAATCCTATCCTGAATGCCTATGACCTGATTTTCTATGAATGTGGCTGTGGCAGCTATTTCCACCTGTATGTCCCCATTTTAAGCAGTTGCCAGGTTATCCTAAGCGAAGAGATTTTAATGGACATTTGGCTGTGGCTCTTTCATGCGCTGCTTGCACCGCAGGAAACAGAGGAAGGAAAAGAGGGCAGCGGCAGCTCGGTGAGGACAGAGGATCCAGCTACAACCCAAGGCAAGAGTCTCCTTTTCACCAGCCTACACTGAGCAGTGAAAATGAATGAGAAGGTCTAGCTCATGAAGAGCTAAAACACCTGGAGAAACTCAGAGTGGGTGAAGGAAGGTGTATATCTTCTTATTTAGAGAATTTTTCTTCCTGTTGCATAATGAATATTTATCTCGTGCCTTGCAGGGCTTGCTGCTTTACCTTCCTTTTCAATACTTTGCTTTACCAAGAAGGACAAAGGAAATTAATTTTACTGAGTTTGAAACACTATTTTATTTGGGTTTTCCAAATACTGCAGCTATTGCTAATGGCCCACAGTGCTCAGGAACAGGAATGAATGAAATGAGGAAATTTTATCCACTGACAGATCCTGGTTTTACTTAGTCAGTCGTTTGTGGGAAGAGGCAAGTGAAGGTGTACTTTGGTTTGCAAGGAGGATGTTAACAAACAGCACAGATGTTCACCCTTCTGTGTCTGAAAATTCGTTTCCCATGGGTTAGCATCAACTTTCTTGTGGTTCAAAATGTTGCTGGATTCCTGATTCTCTTCCCTGCCCGCAGATGCAGCACATTAAGTGAGCTGTACCAATGCTGATATTCAGTGGATAAACTCTGAAAGCTGGCCAGAGGTGTTTGAGCCACGTGTACCTCCCTTTCCATCGTTTCTTTCTGAATAGTATGTCAAAGCAGTTTTGGGTCTGATGGGGAGACGTGCCCACCCACATGCCCTCGTGGCTTAGGCTATCAGTGTTTATTAGCTCTCTCTAACACAAGGCTAGTCTATCAAACATGCCTTTCCTATTAAAAAAAAATTACTATGACTTGCCAATCATAATAATTCAGCAATTGATGGGCTAGTCTAAGGCCACAGTTCATGTTGAGCAAGGTTTTTCTTCTGTCTTTTGTTTGGGTTTGGGTTTTGGTTTTGTTTTTTTTTTTAATATCGGTCAGGGAATGTGAGGCAATTGAAAAGCACTTGGAGCTTTACGATTTTGTCCAGCGCTTGTCTTTAAATAATGCAGTCCTGTGTGCAAGGAATGGATAGATGTGTAGAGCCATAAAAGCAAAAAACCTGATTACCTAGTATTTATAGCCTTTCGCTCCTTTATATAATAGCGTTTTAAGCTTTCTTCCATTGTGTGTACCTGTGCCCCTGACAGGCGCTCTGGCAAATCTTTTATTTACCTCAACTTCCCAGTCTTCAGCTACTACAAAGAGGAACATTTTCTCTCACTCCTTCATCTTGAAGGTGGTGCTTATGTAAGGAATTGTAAAAGGGTTTAAGTCAGAGATAAAAAAAAAAAACCTCTTACCTCACCTGCTTTGTCATACTAGCTAAGTATTTTTCCAATGAATTTTCAGTCTGATTTTAAGCAGTAGGAACTTCAAGTACAGTTTAAAATATCCCACTGATTTCTCAGACAACCTGCCCCGACTATATGGAAATAATTCTCTACCCACTTTTGATGGTGATCTGCTTTTATAAAAATGGCCCCATCCTCATGAGCACAAGGAATAGTAAGTATTGTTCTCTTGCCAGGAGACCCATACCTGAGAAGGTGGTTCTCAGCCGTGTTTAAGACATATGGAGAGTGCAATAATAACTAAGCAAGGATTTTGTTCTGTGAACTCTAAGCCAGCATCAGGGATTGTGCTTCAGAGTCGTGTTATTACAGCAGTAGATGATCTATTGCCAACTACCTAACTATGAAGAAAACTTGCCGCAGCTAGGAAGTGCCCACTAGAGACCAACGCTTCCCCGCAGCACTTCATCTTTTTTAAACAAGGGATAAATACATTTCTTTAAGTTCTCACTCATGGACTTTCCTTTTGATAATTCTCCCAGTGCGGGGTGGCTCCTGCTAAAAAAATTTGTCTGGGGATTCAGCTCCCGGAATACTTGTATTCTCTGAGACGTGGTGAAGGTTGTAGGCAACCTTGCAGGGGCTCTGTGCATCCAGACTGTAGCTCATGCTCCTTCTGCTCCCTTCGCCGGCTGTTGCTTCCAGCATAGCCCACCCCGGCACAGGGGGTCACAGTGCAAGGAGACGCTAGCTATTGCTAACGTTGCTTGAGAGCCAGAGATGGATAGGAAGCGATTTTCCTGTCTGAAAGAGAATCTGTGAGGCTTTTCCTAGCCTTAATCAGGAAGAAAAGATGAAAACCTGGGCGGGGAGAGGGATCAACTTGAAAGAAAAAAATAAACAAAAATTGGGCTGGGCCATTTTCCAACCTTAATGATTTTATGATTCTATGATTTGGAAATTTTTGTTCCAGACTTTTAGTTTTTGTTACTATAAATGAACTACTTTAAAGAACAGTTATTTTGATCTCCCAAAAGCAGCTGTATCTTCTATAAAAGATAAGTACAAACTTGCACATGTTAATAATGAAAAACTCATCATTTCAAATCATAGAGAACAGTCCAGTGCTCAGCAATCTAACACTTTCCAAGAAAAAAAAAAAAAAATCAGAGAAAATTTCTCAATTAGAAATACTCAGTAGTGCTGCACAAAGATTTCTGAGCCCATCATTTCACAAACACATCTGCTGGTGTAACTAAGAGAGCCCCCGGGAGAAGCAGTCCCTCTCTCCCATCCCACCTCCTCACTCCTGCGCTGCGCCCGTCCTTTCCCCTGGGGCCATGTAGCGTAGACGAGGAGGAGGATGCTCCAGAGTAAGGTGAAGGAACGCGTGTGGTGGCTGGGGTGCAATTATCGGTGTGCTGATGAACTGCTCTGCCAGCTGCTGCTGCAGGGAGAGATCTTGCTTTTTCCCAGCTTCCCATCCCACTGCTCCCTTGCACCAGCACAGAAAGCTTTGCTGGTCTTGTGGCATGCCGGTTCAGGGAGTTCATCTGGCAGCAAAGTAACTACTAAAATAACAAGAGGAATATTTTCCTGCTAGTTTAGGTCCCTTCACCTAGAGACAGGCAGCCCAGCAGAGGAGAATGGACTGTGTGCCTTGGGCGGGGAGAGTCAGGACTAGCCGTGCAGCAGCTGCTTGGGTCAGATCAGCTGTATCCCAAAATGACACTTTGAATTTGGTCTGGATCAGTTGCCCCATCTGATTCATTGTTTGGCCACACAGATGTTTGTGCTGGGCTCAGGGGAGCCAGCACGGCTGCTAGAATTAGGGGCTCGGGGGAGGGAGAGGAGGATGGAAGGGGACGGGGCGAGTGCCCCAGCGATGCTGGGGAGCACAGCTTGTGAAACTGCAACCAGCTCAGCTGCTGGAGAAACACTGAGCTCACAGGGGCACCAGAGCTTTAACTTGCTTATTGAAACCATCGTTAGGGCTCAAATGAGGTGACGAGAGCTCCCACAGCTTCAGTACATCAAAATCTTGCCTCTGCCGGCACATCCCACCGCTCAGGACCAGCAGTGTCTCTGCCAAGCACTTCCAGCTCGGGACACAGAAGCAGCACTACGGTGGGAATAGGTAGAGGGTATAATCCTTTGATGGATGCGGGCAGGGAGCTGAGGAGATTCCTTGGAGAGCCATGAATAAATACGTGCCATGGGGAGGTGGGGGTGATGGTCCAGAGTTTCAGCTCGTTTGAATTGGGTCTTTTAGGGGCAGTAGAAATAAGGGGACAGAGACATTTCTCCTGGAAAAGAGAAAAATGGGAAGAGCCCCTTATTATGCCTCTTCACGCCACTGCCAGGACCCTCCAGCTCTCAGGTCCGCAGGCGATGGGGTGTGCAGCCCCGCTGGGAGCCCCGCACCCTCCAGCAGAAGCCCAGCCTGGCTGCGTGGGAAGGCTGGGTCCTGGTCCCGCACCAGCGCTGACCCACCGGCTCTGCCCTGGCCAGCTGCAGGTTTGCACCTTAAGTGCTTCACGGAGAGAAGCAGGAGCGAACCCTTGAAGAGCTAGCATCTTGTACCACTCTGTGTATTCATATAATATTTCGGGGTTTCCTGCCTATTATAACATGAGGTAGCTATAATTCATCATGTCCTATGGCCCCCATAAAATATGCTTTTAGTGTGAGAAGCAACAGTATGAATAGCATTAGAGCGATCCATGGTTTTGTCTCATTAGTTTTCAAGGCAAATGTGTTTGGGTTTCCCAGCTGCCAAAATTGCAATCTCAGCCTGAGATTTGAAAGATAGACTGTACTCTTTTTTATTTGCCTATCAGCACTGATCTTTTTTCTTTAAATGTATGACGGGCAAATTGTTCCACCGGTGACATTTGTCCAACTTGGTTGTCTTCAGTGGATTCTCACAGTAAAGGCAAAATGGAGGTATTTCATCAATGCATTTTCAAACACTTTACAAATTAGGCTACTGAGGAAACTAGGGAATGAAGAGCTGATATGACTTATTTCACAGGCACACAGTGGACAAGTAGTAGAGGTCTCTCTTGTGACCTACCTCGGTACTGTCTCAGCTAGACAATACTACCAAATGTTATTTTTTGGAAGACAATGAATAATTTTTTTGATAGCCAACAGAAAGCAGGTTTGGTTCTTTCTCCCTCTGATAAATTCACTACAGAAGGAAAAAAAACCCAAAGGCAGTTACCGCCAGAAGAAAAAAACTGTTTCTACAGAGTCAGCAAATTTCCTAACATTGTGCCTTCTTTACTAGAACAACTTTGCAAAATGGAGCCCAACTTCATCAAAGCAAAAATAAAATAAAAAATGAAACACCAGAAGATGCGTTTAAGCAGCTCTTGCTCACTTCATGTTCTAGTTGGTTTTGTATCTGTCCGCCTTAATTCGTCTAATAAAAAAAAGAAAAAGATCTAAGAGAGTTCATATAAGAGTTGACCCTAGTTTATATTGATTTAGAAACAGTTTAGCTTAAATGATACAATCCTGAACTGCTGAACAACCTGAGAAACAATCACTTCCACTATATCTTGGAAGGAAAAAAATGACCCATCTTCTTTCATTTTTTTCGTGTCCTCTTTGTTCCCCTCCCTTCTGTTAAATGTGCATCCCCAAGCATAAAAAAAAAAAATCTTTGGCAAGAATTTTAATAGCTGTTGTTAGCAGTTCTGGCACTAACTAATGATTTCAAAGGCTTCTCTGCTTCCCTGTCAGTGGCTGAGCAAGGAGTGGAAACAGCTGCCTCCTTCTGCAGCCCCACCAGAGAGATATGATATAGCAATCTGGGCTGTGTCTGCACGGACCAGAGCAGACAGATACCAGCTTGTTCCGTCCAAACAGAAGCACAACCCCAGCTCCAGCCCCGTGGTATAAAACACTATGCTATATGCTCCCATATGCAGTACTAAGCCATCTGTAGCGCTTTGGGACCGCAGCCAGTACCTTCTGTATATTGATGCTGCATCGCAACAGTATAGCTATTCTATTAAATTTATTAGTGCAGTGGGGAAAAGGAGATATTGAGACTGGCTGTACGTAGGCTGCTTCCCTAACAGCCAGGGCAGGGCAGTGAGCTAAAACCTGACATATCCCCTGACTCTTGCACGCCTACACGCTCTGCCCCTCCGCAGCTCCTGGCGCCTGTGTGGAGGCAGCGCAGGTACCCTTCTGGCAGGAGACCCGCGAGGATGCCATCTTGTTGCCCAGCACGTGGCTGTCTGACGAGAGATGCTATGCCCAGCCCATTGCCGGTGCAACTAGCTCCGTCTTTGAGCTGCAAAGGTGTAGCCCAAGGCTGAGTTTTCTCACGTGAGCACAGGATTGGAAGGGAAATCTGAACTTGAGGCTGGTCTTGGACCTTTGCTTTAAATACACTGCAGATGTACCTACTGAGACAAAGAGAGTCCATCGCTGTGACCAAAACCCAACTCCCCAGAGGAAAATGGGCAGAAATGGTTACTAGGAAGTTGTGCTAAAGAGTGTAAGCTTATAAACTATACTAAACATTGGATATTTCCTTATTTGTAGATCAACTGTAGTGTAGAAGGGGATAAAATAAGATTATTTGTCTGTCAAAAGGCATAACCTACGAGGAAGAATTCGATGAATAAAAAATTTAATCTTCTGCCTTAATATGGATTCAAGCTTAAACCAGACATGATGGAGTACTATGCCTCATGGAGACATATTCCAGGTTTGCCACATTTGCCACAATCATTTTGCTCTGTAGGATCCTGTGATCAACTGTTTGTGGCTTTAACATTACTCAGGGCAGCAGGAAGAAAATGATACTTGTAGCCTTTTGTTTTGAGACTCCGGGAAAAAAAGCCTTAGGAAAGTAGAATCATTACAACGCTGATGCTAAGAATTAGTTTATTTCAGCTGAAAATCTATTACACAAAAAATATTTGAGTTAGTTAAACTAAATTGGCCTTCTTTTCCTCCTTCATTCCTACAGTTTTTCCAACGTTAGGCTTTCAGTTATCTTATTACACCATGCTTAAAAGTTTATCATCAACCACATGCTCAAAAGATAACCAGCTATGCCTGCATAGAGAGAATGAATAGAATTATATGAAAAAAAGTTTTCTGTGTAAAACTTTTAAAATGCAGACCTTTTTATTATTTTAAGCTAGTTTGGATCAAAAGAAGTCTTAAGACATAAAACATACATTTTTATGTGTATAATGTGCATGTATATATGACACGTCTGAATTTATTAAATGACACGTAAATTTGCCTCTTCCCTGTATTCTCTGTTATCTGCAAACTTTGGTGTAATAATATTAAGCCTACTCTCCCAAAACTGAAACAAGAAAGGTATATATTTAGGTACACATACTTATATACTACTTGAGAACCTAAAGATACCTATATTGTGCTATCCTTCCCTGCTTCACCTTGCTTTAGATGGTGTCAATACATTTGTCTTCAGTATTTATAGACTGACTAGTGCTATGTGTCACTCAGGTAGAGGTGGTAGCTACTTACAGGTTTACCAGTCTCAGCTGTATACCATCCATGAACCCCTCAACGCTGGCTTTTCCTCTGAACTTCTGAGTAGCTTCAGACTGTAATCTGCCATTACAACTAAAACAAAATAAACGGATCTACCACAAGTACCTTTCATTCATCTATCTAAATATAGACATATATTGACTCAGGGTGCAGGCTGGGCAAAATTCAGCTTTTGATCAGCAGTTGATTTCTATTTGCAGTCTCAATAAAGCTAAAATAATAGGAGCTTTATCCCACTGGAAAGGATAATTACTCAGCCCTCCCGTGGACTTCAGGGAGCTACAGAAATGCTGCATAAAAGAAAGCTCTACGAATGTAGAACTGTTGCGCGTAAAACCAAACAGTAAAATTTCACTAAAATTATTTAAATTACTAAAATCAAGAACGTGAAAGTTAGGAAATGACAATTATCTTGTTTATATTCAATTACTCGCCATTACGAAGTTGTCTGCAGGACAAGTAGAGGCTATTCATATAATGGGGGTTACGTACTTGTAATTCAGTATTTATGGGTTCTCTCAGCTCACTCCAGACTTGGGGCAGAGTGTTATCAAACGGACAAGAATTATGAGTGTGATTTGGGGTTCAGTGTGAGCTCAAGCCAATGTGACAGGTGAGGCATGGTATAACAAACTATTTATCTGAGATGGCCCCTGAAGCAGTGATTCATCAATCTTCATCACATGTTCTAGCCATTGGATTAGCTGTTAGATTAACCATTAATCTATATTCCATTAGTCGTGCAAGAGGAAATACCAACACGCTTAACAGAAAGGCGAATTTTAAGTACTTCAATGCTAAGTGAAGGTCTTTTAAACCATAAGGTAGAGACACGAACCTTTGACTGAGTACCAACACCTTGGCCCTAGGTCAGTCTGATTCAACTTGTTATATATTGATATAAATCGGAAGAAACTTTGCTAATGCTAAAAAACCTAAGCTAGCATAAACCAGTCTGAGATCAGACCTGGACCTCGTGGGACTGGAATGATGGTGAGTGCTTTTGACAGACTATTCAATAGGTTGCCCAGATCATCTCTGAGATATATACGGACAATTGAACTAGTTGAATCTGGACGCGAGAAGGAAACTTCACAGATTTCAGCTTTGTTTGTATGGGTTGAAAGCGATTCTCCAGGGTGCATCCACTGCTTATAACTGCTCAGCTGTAAATCTGAATGAAGGCTGGAGAAACAAAAAGCTGCTATGTAGACAAACCACTTGGCTCGATGCCCTCTTCAGTGTTTACCCAGGCTGCAGACTGTTTTAGCAAAAGAAATCAAAGAATAAATATGCTCTAAGGTCTAAAGATTCTCTCAACTATGTAAAATCCAAAATAGGGGCTGGGAAGGGCAGCTGCTCATTTGCATTCCTGGCATCCGATGCTAACGACTGGAAAAAACTGTAAGAAATGCCAGGTTTGAGATGCATTAATGTTTAAAGGAAAACCACACCTAACAGAACAGCACCCTTTTTTTTTTTTGCATTTTTGCACTTTCTGTGCTCTTTAGACACAGAGCTGAGATGCCCTCATAGCAGACATTTTTTTTACAGTATGTGTGTTTGGTTTTGTTACTATGCTGATCTCTCCAGAGACTCTTTTTTAGGCTGAGCTCTACTCTCCCACTTGTTCCACCGCAGCTTCCTTGAGACATCTCTCCTGCAAGGCTGGCTCTCCCTTTGGCTCAGGATTTTCCTCTCTCAGACACTGGATTTTGCCCTCTCATTTTATTTCCCAGTTTACGATGACTCTTCCTCTCTCCTTTCTTTCTTAAAATTGGAAAAAATTTAAACTACAAAGGCTTCCTTGCAGTAGAACATACCTGTTGAACTTTCTACGACAGCAGTTTTCCTTTTCAGATTTGCAAAGTTTCTGAACGAATCTGGGCTGTAAACACCAATACTTGGAGACCATTCATGTTTACTAGAGGAAGTTTGGTTTGGGGAACTAAGCACAGAACTGGAAGTATGAGTTGCTAAGCTTTCCCCGTCTCTGCCTGTGATGATTTCTAAGCATATTTTGCCCCAACAGGACTTGTTAATGTTTATAATATCTTGCTAATGTTTATAATATCTTCCAGCATTCAGATGGGCAGAAGACAATGGTACGCAGCTCATTTTTTGGATTGGTCCCCCGTTAGATCACTGAAAAAAATAGAAACATGACCAGCCTGTTGGCTGTGTTGGCAAAAGAGAGCCAGTGCCACATTTACAGAAATGGCTTTGCTCTAACAGCTGGTCCACATCACAAAGTACAATCCTTCCTCTATGCCTCAGTAGGGCAACAGGGTGGAAATTCCCATTCTCTGCTACTTTAGCAGAAAGTGAGAGGCTCTGGTCTTGCATTAAGAAATCATCACTCTTGTTTTTTACACTGAGGTGCTATTAAGTTATAATGAAAAATTCAGAGCGAAATTGTGCTTTTATTTTCCCTGCCATTTGTGCACTTGTCAGTGCCTGAACCTATATAGACAAGGTGTTTGAGTTATCACCTGATGCAGCTCTGCCTTCGTATAGACCCTTTCCTGTATTGTTTTTGTGGTAGCATTTCTCTGGCCCTATTTCCTCCAGCAAGCCTCTGTCTCCGGTAGCAAGACCAAGAAGATGAAATCCCAGCCCACTTGAAGTTAATGGCAAAACAATCATTGACTTTAACAGGGTCATAATTTCAGCGCCTAACACCATAAGGCAGCCTTCGGTACAATTGATTTCCTGAATTGCATTCACTGAATATATGGTTTATTCTAAGGGTTTCCGAACGTTGTTTGTTCAGAAAGTTCCCACAGCGGCTTCTGGCTTCTCTTTTCTTTCCTTTGTAACAACAAATTTCACTATTATAGTTTAACAAATTAATTTAAGGGTTCACCTGAATAAAGGATGGGTTAATAATCTGTCTAAACTCACAATGGCACAAAATCACCAATACTAAGGTCCCATAAGATTCTCAACACATTAGCAGCTGAAATTTCACAATCATAAAAAAACCCACCCCACACCCCAAAAGCAGGTCACAGAACAGCCTTCCTCAGTAGCAGTAGATTTTGGACTCAAGGAGTTGAGTCAAAACCAAACTAAAAACCCTTACCAACTGCTTCAGGCATCGGGACTGACCCTGAACCTGAGCCTTTATTTTGAAGTTTCATTGAACTTGAACTGGAATTGAATCAGGACGAGCTCAGTCTCAGCTGGCCCCAAATCTGAACTCCGAAGCAAGTTTTGCTGGTTTGAATTCCTCCCTGAAAATCAAATAGGTGCAGCTCAAGTTATTTTATCAGCAACACCTCCAGCTGGAGATGCTGTGGTTAGTGTGAAGACAGGAAGCTGATTTACGGTTAGAGGGAGGATAGAGAAAATTAAGTCTTGTTTAGAATAAGAGTAGATGGGACCATTTTTGCAGGTAGCGAGTGGGAAGGGTGGCACAGGGAGATGAGCAACATGAGGCAGAGATGGCCTGACAGTGGTGTCTGGAGCATGTGCTAGGTGACTAGGACTAAGCTGCACCTATATGGATTTCCAAACTACAGCTGTGACCCTCCAGATCCTGCCCCTTACCCAAGGACTGAGAACACTTTATCCAATAACACTGGCTTTTTTAGCAGTCCCACAAAGGTATATATTTAGCACATTATTGCATAGTTACATATCACAGCATGTAATGACATATTGCAATATGTAATACGCATTTTACATAGGATGCAGTTATCCTGTGTAGTGTATAATTCATCTAAGTATCAAGAGAACATGGTAAAAACCTATAGTTTCTATGCGGAATGTGAAGTCATCTAATATGAACCAGTAGTAAAATCAGCATGATATATATTAAGAGGAAAATGGGTTTGACAAACAAGGTCAATAAATTTTTTATCTGTAAATCACCCAGAGTAGAACAAATATTGTTGTTTGGGTCTGTTCAGTCAAAGAAGGAATCAGAAAATGAACTGAGTAACCACTGAAAATCAATTAGCATCTTGGCTGAAAGCAGATTTTTTTCTGAATTGTAAAAACACACGAAAGAGAAACATCTCACCCGATGTCCACAAAGCTGTCTAGACATGAAATGTAATGTTGCTGTTAGTAAATGCATATACCCCTTAATCAAACTGCTGCAGGTAGAAACCCATAATTTTGTAAGAAAAAATCAAATAAAATTAAAGTGCAGTTTATCAACAGCCGTTCTCTGTGTATCTTTGATTATATTTATTGCAGGCTTATTCTGCTGAGCTGAATCCCACTAATAGTATTAGGGGAAATATCTATTTGCTTGATTTGTGATAGTAGTCGTTTTTATTTGAGTTCGAGCTTCTCAATTGCATTTGGAGCTTTATCCAATGAAACCTAATAAAAGCACAGAAAGGGTCCTCTTCCCTGCCTGACAGCACGTTGTAGTTTTGTCTCATGATGTACATCACAGGTATGTACAGACAGGGTGGTGTATGCCGATGGATTTGGTGGCTCATGTGTATTAGAGACAAGGTTTTATGATGTTGCGCTTTCAAGTCCAGGCAGTGACCAGCTTTCTAGAAAGCAGATTGGAAGTAAACTGTGCTCTAAGCCAAGCTACACAAGGTTTCATGTGACCAGGTTAGGAGCTTGTGCCAGATCTAAAGTTGCTAGCTGATTTATCCATCTTTTTGGTAGGTTATTAGAAGAGAACATATGTTTGTTAGACTCCTGGCTGAGCTAAACACAGTAGTTTCTGGAATATATGATGTGGTTATTCTTGAAAGAACCGAATGAAATTAAATTAGCTGAACTGCAATTAATTTGGTTTCTTCTGGTCTTACTTCATAGCATGTAAAACGAGGTGAAAAAGAAGAGGCGGTTGCAGAGAGCTCACGACCCGCCCTCAGCTCTGGCAGTCAGTCAAACATTTCCATGTGACTGATGGATGGCAAGTGTTTCCTGAAGGCCCCCTTGAAGCTTTAACGCAGCACACCCTTGGCTAAGGTGGCATTTACATGGAGAATCGGTGCGGCCGTTAAAACCACCCCTGGACCTGTACTTCTTCAAGCCTAGCCTTGGCAGCAGCCCAGCCTTGGCATGAGGGCATGGGGCTCTGCCGACCTGGGGCTGCCCTGAGCAGAGGTGGCACATCCAGCTCTTGAAATGGCCCTGGTGCAGGCTGCTAAAGTGCAAGATATTTATAGTCCGGGGGAGCTTTATGATGACGTGTTTGTAATTTATGAGGGTTTTTTTTTTTTTTTTTTTTTTCCACTGGCTACATTTTAAATCATTGGTGTGATTCTCAGTCATTCTTGTGCCAGGATATAAATCACTTACCTCCCAACAGCTATTCATGTGTCTGCAGCCAAGTGCTTTCTGTGTGGTGATTTGAAAGGCAATGAGGGAAAACTGGTACAGATCAATAATGTAGGATTTCGGGGTGTTTAGCGCAGCAAATGGAATGAAGGATATTCTTTGAGGATAAAACATCTGTTACAGCCCATTACAAGTAGGAGAACTGGGATTTAATGGTAAGTCTGGCACGTGGCACTGTTATTGTCCTAACCAAATAAAGACTATGTGTTTACAAGGAATACATTAATGCTTGATGAGGCATGGATAGCACCATAAAATATCCGTTGCTTCATGTATTTATGAGGTGAACAGTGACTATTACTGATTTTGTAGAAAAGTCTATCTTGCATTAAAAGGCTCGTGATGAGGAATTTTATAGCCACAAACACCAATGACATTAAAGAAGACAGAGCTAGATGCTGCAGAGCGCGTAAGGAAATACGTTGTCTGAAGAAATGCTCTTATTGTTGTGCTGTGCTTTGAACTTCTTATTTTCCCCCCGTGGGGCTGAGGTGAGCAGACATAAATTTGGCTTTCCCAGGAGAGCCAAGCAGAACAGCAGCGCTCTCTCCTTCGCCGCAGTCGTGACCATTTCTATCTCTGAACCCTGCGATCTGTCCCCTCGCAACCCGAGCGTGGTACCCCTACTGCCACCGCCGCCGCCCTGGTTAAAACAACCGAAATCTTCCTGGTTCCCTTCCGCAAGAGGTGGCCGCTGAGATGCCTCCTTGGAGCACTACGGGAAAAGGTAGTATGGTTTACGGGATGCTTTTAGAAGAAAAAACCCACATTCAGAACATCTGTGTAAAGGTTGTTTCCGCTTTTAAAGTGTAATGTTATTTACTCTTTAAAAGGAGCTAAGGAAAAAGCTTTCTTACTTATGACAACATTTCTTAAATGGACTATCAGAGAACTTCAGATTGCACCTCCGCCTGACCTGCAAAGAGGAGCCCTTTATGCAATTACATCTATTTTTTCTGTTTTTTGGAGGGGCAGGGGTGGGGAGGTGTTAGCAGTAGAAGATGGGTTTTGAAAGGAATAATTTTGGCAGCTTTGTGCTGTGCAACCTCTCAGCTTTCTGCTTCCACAACAGTCTAACAGCGGAGTGCCCTGCGTTTGCTTTTTTTTGGTGGAAGTACAGTGTATTATTGTAGCCCTTTTCCTACTCTAAGAAATGGGTCCCCTAAGCTGGCATGGCATGTAGTTTCCAGAATACTGTTGAATAAGGGATACAAAATATTTTACCTGACACTTCATATTGCTCCTGATTGCCAGCTTGAAAATTACAACAGCAGTGGCAAAAGCTGAAAGACCCGTTCTGCTGGCCTGATTCATAGGAAAACAATATATTTTTGTGCAAGCTGTCACGGCGAAATCCCCTTGAAACGTTACTCAACATGACTGGATTGCAGAGTCAGGTCCTCTTTGAATAAAAGTCTTTAACTTTCAGAAGAACTGAAGGAGTATGGTTTCATCATTATAGGAAAAATAAATGCCAATGAAGAAAAGATTAATTTTCCTGTCTCTTGCTGAATCCTTGAAGACTTTTATATGATCCAGTGTGTTTTATGAGCTGCGTTTCCAGGAATGCTGGCAGAAAACAGGGTAATGGCTATTTCACCATCATGTCAGCTTTATTTTAACCGGCCTCCACTGACTTTTGGAAAAACGAGGAGCAATAAGAGCCATCAACCAGCTCTGCTTGTGTATACCTCTGTCTGGTTACCCCACCTTGCCAGCCTGCCTGCTTTATTGACTTTACAAGACACGCGGGCCCCGTGAAATTACTCGGGGAGGGAGGAGCAGGGCAAAGCGTGGAACAACTTTGTCCTCTGAGCGGAGGAGGCGGGAGCCCTCCCAGCAGCCCAGCCGGCAAAACGGGCCGTTCCCAAATCCGCAGCTTGCTGTGTTTTCTGGCAAGCTGTTGGGCAGTATCGCCGCTACGGTGTTCTCGCAAAGGCGGCTGTCTGGATTGTGAGCTGGGAGTGAAACCCTGCCCCTTCCTCTCCCTCCCCTTCTGCACCTGTCCCGTTTTATATGTTTTTATAGGATGGTGAGATAAAATATAAATTTTTTTAGGCTGGCCAATCTGCTATCCAGCTCATCCCAAAATGTGTGCTCTGTGCATTTGCGTCCCTGTATTCTCTGGGAATGATGCAGGTGCACAAATATAAATCTCCAGTGCCTTCTTAAAGGCCTTACACAACCAAACTGTTCCCAGGGGGTTAGCAGAAAGGACCAAGAGCTTAAAAGAGGCCTATGCCCTCCAGAGTAGTTGCTGGGTTATTTTTCTCTCTGTGTTCAGACACTTTACAGTAAAATAATTTTACCAGTGTTCAAGAGAATATCCATTCTGAGTCTTAAACGCTGCTGTTTGGGTCAGTCTAGAAATCTTTCCTGCTATCTCTAATCATGACCTGTGGCAGAAGTGGAGGAAAAGGGTGGCAGGAGAAGGACGTGAACAGAGTGACCTTGAATTTGCTGTACTCCTCAGCTCCCAGAAATCAGCGGGTTTGGGGTTTTGGAGATGAGGGTTGCATGCAGATGACCATCCTGAGGTGCCACCTATCCGCTGTTCACTCAGCCGATCGCTCTCTAAACCCTTTTTCCTGTGGGTGACTCTCACCACAGGCTGCCAGTGAACACCATGATACCACTCTATGCCATATAAAAAAGGACTTCCTTCTGCTTCCTTTCAAAATCACTCTAGATAAGTTCACTGGGAACCCTTTAGTTCTTATATTATGAGAAATAATAAGAATCATGACCCATTTTGTCTGCTCCATAGTACTTAGGATTTTGCAGACCGTTGTCATATCCTCCTGGATATGCTTCTCTCTGGATAAAGAGTCATAGTCTACAGCAGTGACCCTTAATATGGGAGATGCTTCATCCTTCTGATGATCCCTATTGCCCTTCTCACTACCTTTCACCGCTCTGTTAGTCTGATCTGGAAATGGGGTGACAAGAGCTGCATGAGGTATCGGAAGTGTGATTGCACTACGAAATTACACAGCGGCATAATGATGTTTTGCTGTGCTCTTCTCTTTTTGACCACTGCCGAATGTTGCAATGTAGACTTCGTATCTGAACAGACTTGCTTAATGGCAGGTATCCAGCCAAAGAGGTTTCAAAGACTTTCTAATAATTATTTAAATGATGTTAGTTCTTCCATGCAGATTAGAACCTGATTTCTTATTTTCTTTAGTTTATACCTAAAATACAGCACCATGAAGAGGAAAAAAAAAAGGCTTAGATCCTTTCTAATTGTGATTCTTGGTTTTCTGGTGGGACATTTGCAGCCTGGATGTGCTGTACTGTGTTAGATTTTATACCTGCAACTGTTCCAGAACTAAATATTACTCACCCCAGACCTCAGGAACGCGTAATTTTATGGAATAAAGCCCACATTTGAAGGGGGAGCTGGAAAACTTGTTCTTAAACCATTTGTTGAAAGGTGGGTAGAGTTTGAAACATTAAGAGGTAATCCCAGGGAAGATGGATTAGTGACCGGAATTCAAGAAAAGCAGTCAGATGTGAATAATAAATTGCATTTGTTACAAGACCCTGTGGTTTCTCACATGGGCACTTACATGGTACGTATAAAACTATACATATGAGGTATAGTTTCCAGACTCTTTTTTCTTTACTTTTTGTAACTCTATTTTATAGGCAGAATTAATGTCCTGTGTTTTGTCCACCTGAGCACAACTATATATCACAGCACAGTTCCAAGTGTCATGGACAATTTATACTGTAATATTTATAGGCAATATGCTAAACATTAATGCAACGGCCATCGACCCTGACTGGGCCCATGGGCAGCAATGCTGAGCAAGTAACCACACTGCTCGTGACATTACACTTCGCTCTGCCTGTCAGTCTGGGCAGTAGCACGGCAGATCAATGTTTTACTTTTTAAATTGTTCGTTGCCAGGAGCAACATCACAGGGCATTGCTGCCTGCAGGCTGGCACGGGGACCATGAGTCAGGGAGCTATAATCTCTGTGCTTATGAATACGAAGGTGTGTGACTGCACACTGACAAAGATCACATTCGCAAAATACGTTTTTCTTTCCTTTTCCGTGCCACCAAGGACTAAAGGGATACATTGCAGTAATCCCAGGAACAAAGTTTTGGAGACTGTATATGATCCACCTGTTTCAGGTGGATGGATTTTGTGGTCTTGCTGCTTAGAAAGGGTATCAGGCAGCAGGTCTGCCTCTGGGACATGCACTTTTGGGATCCAGAGATAAGACACCAGTCCCAAACAGAGACAGTCTGAGAATATATGGGATTTGAAAATTGGATGTAAAGCAACAACAATACAAACAAATCCACTTGCAATTTTTTTGTCTGTGAAAATTACAGGCACTTTCAATAGACAATTGTTATTGTATAAAACTTTATTGAAAAATACATACTTCCCATGGAAAACATTGATACTTTATTTTAAAGACCGCCCTGTGCCTGAAATTCCTGAAGAGAAAGGTATTTTTAAAAGGTTTTTCAAAGAAAGATGAAAACAATCCAACAGCCGGTTTTCTGACCAGCACTAATCCGTGCATTTGGGCGGCACCAGTAGGCTCTTTGAGAATACCCCACATATTTTCTTCTGTTTTCTCTGTTGCTCCTATGTAGGATGAGGACTGTTTTGCTTGAACTCTGCCCTTGTAGTATGTGACGTTTCTTTATGTATCCTTGATGTGAATTCAGGCAAACAGAGACCAAAGTTCTGACAGCTTTTCCACTTGAGGTTCCTGGTGTCCTGTGTGCTCATGAATAGATGCATTTTCTTATCTCTCTCATCACATTTCTGTGTCAGTGGCAGCTACTACAACAGGGTTAAAAGGCTCAGTAAATCTAGGTCATACAACTGGTAGAAATTGTCTCATGCGACCCTCCCAATCTTTTTTTGTTATGTGTTACGTTACTGCAGCCTTCTGCAAGCCTGCAGGCTCAAACTTCAAGTGCTTGCCAGCATTTCTGCTCCCTTACTTGGCCCCTTGGACTTGGCTACTCTCTAGAGTGGCCTGTTCTGGGCTTATTCCCTTCTCCTCAAAGCCCAGTCCAGCATAGGTAGGGTAGCAATCCTCTCTGGAGGCTCCCTGAGGTCATCCTTTGTCCACCTCTAAATGGAAAAAAACGACATTGAACTCCAAGACATCTCTGTACAGCTTCCACAGCCGCTTCACAGTGCGAAGACCCAAGCATCTCCAGGAGGTGGCTGGGTGTGTGCACCATTTCAGTGTAAGGATCTTACAAACGTAACCTCCCATAAATAGTTTTGTCTGTATTTGCAGTGCCTACAGATAGGCACTTCACAGAACACATGTCCCTTTCCTCGGGGATCCTCTTAATCTTTGGTTTATCAAGGATAACTCACCACAAAGATATGAGGGAGATGTATTGCTGGGGGACAGAAAAAATAATGACACAATTTAGGCAAGTTCCCGTCATATAGTCACCCCTATTGCTACACTGTTTGAAGCTGGTTGACTACAAATTGAATATGGGGAAACTCCATTAGTAATTATATTACAGTGTATATGACTATCAAGTGTGGTTTGTTATACTGGTCATATACTGCTAGTTGTGCTGTTCATGCTTAGAACATCTTCCAGATTTGTGGCTAACTTAAATGAATAAATTTCTTCTTAGCAATATAAAACATAAAATAGATTGGCTAGGAACATCTGCCAACCAGTGAGCCAAGCCCTCAGGTAAAGGTGGCCTTGCCTTTTAGTCCAGCTGTACACAAGTAATATTCTGATAAGAAATCTGAGGGATTGCAGGGTAAATCACTATTAATCAGAACAGATAGCAATTCGGTGTTAATTTCACCTGTTCTTACACCAGGATTGATAGAAAATTCTGTGGATTATATTTATCTTATGTTCCTGGGGATATTTCTGTTCACCTTGGTTGAAGATAGACAATTTCTGTGGCTATGCTGCTGTAGAGCTCATCACTGAAGACAGCATTGCTCTTTGTAAGCCTTTGATGTTTTACATAAAATATCCTAATGTTTTGGCCATTCTGTTTCTCTCTGTTTCCCTTCCCTCTGGACAGAACTAAAATATGCCAGATAGAAAGTTGTAAAGACAACACTAAAGGATTGTGTACTGATAAAGAGAGAAAATGGGTTTTGTCTTTCCAGTTTCTTTACTTAAATAACATCCATGTCTCTCTTCCTGAGTGCCATTAAATGTTAATAATGCCAAAAATCTTGCTGTGATAGCTTGATTTGAAATCTCTCTGTGTTTTGGCCCTGGCTGTGATCTGAAGCTCTGAACTCTTTAGATTAGTAAAATCCAGAGGTGGAATGCATGTGGAGATAACATCTGTTTGCAACTGATGTTGTCTTTTAAAGGGTAATCTCTTATGCATGGAGCTGAGCGGGGCTGTATTTCACTGCATCTCTTGCTGTGATTGCTGGTCATGTAGACACACCTCAAGCTAACTTTAAATGTCTGATTTGGGTTAGGCTACCAGCAAAGCAGAAGACACTTGGGGTTCAGCACAGGCTAAACCACCTGGATGTTTTTCTCAGTTGCTGGGTGGATTTTGCTACCAGACAGAGCTAGTTTAAAACAAGGTTGAACATGTCTGTATGTGTTTCAGTTATGGCTTTGACCACCGCAAATATGGATCCTGATGAGCACAAAAGTCAATTAAAAAACTCTGTAAATAGAAAAGTTGTCTTTATATTTGCTCTTATAGAAATACTATATTACTACGTTGATGTCCAAAATACCACTTTTACTGCCTGTCTCCCAGCAGTACATTAAGGACCTGATTCTTCATTCCTTTATACCACTTAGTGGAGTTGCTCATTATTTACTTTTGTGTACAGCAGATAAGAACTAGGTGTCTTTGGCATGTAGCTGCATAGGGTGCCCCAGGATGCCATCCTTTTCTAACTGTTCTTTTCCAACTGACCTTGAAAGAAAGCTCATTTTAATGAGTGCAGCAAAATACACATAAAAGAGTTGAGTGACTTTTCTTGACAAATTTCTCCCACATAATTTCACTAGCTGGAAAAGAGTATTTTGTTCCTCAACTTTTTTTTTTTCCCCCATCTTTTTTTTCTCCGGAATGGTCTTTAACCAAAAATGCTTGCTGAGAAGCCAGGGAAGCCTCATACCTTTGTACAGGCCTTGAGGCCACTTTTCTTTTGCTGTTTACAATGCCTCCTCTGGAGCTGATTGTTTCAGGACTCCCTCTTTCCTTTTCCAATTGTCTTTGCAGGAAAACAAAGGGGCAACTTCCATCTTGCTGCCCTCTCGATGCTCTTGCCAGAACTTGTGTTTATCAAATTGTGTTTATCAACTCGTGTTTATCAACTCTCCTTCCTGCCCGCAGGTCCAGCATTGTAGAGGAGAGGAAATGAGCTGAGGGAAAGATTGTTTCTCCTTCCCCCATGTAGGTAGGGGTAGCTCTGCATGCATGGGTTTTCTTTCTTCTTGGCTTTGGCTTCATATAGCAGAATCACAGGAAAAAAGTGTAACTCGGGTTGGAAGGGACATTGACCTCTAGTCCATCCTTCTGCTCAGATCAGGACCAGCTTCAAAGATCTCTGTGTTCTCCCATGAGGTAGTTGCAGACAGCAATAATCTCTTTTTCTTGAAGGCAAATAGTCCCAAGTCTTGTAGTTTCTCCTCATATGCCACGTGCTCCAGTCCCCAGCCAGGTTGGTCACTGCTGCTGTGCTCACTCCAGTATGTCCATGTCTCCCTTGCACTGGGGAGCCCAGAACTGGACCCAAGCACTCCAGATGTGTCTTGCCTGGGCTGAGTAGAGGGGAAAGACCACCTCCTGAGATGCTCTGGCCAAGCTCCCATTAATGTAGCCCAAGATGTTGCTGGCCTTCTTTGCCACAAGGGCACATTAGTGGCCTGTGGTCAATGTGGTGTCCAAAAAGACCTTCCTGTCCTTCTCTGGCAGGTCCCCAGTGTGTACTGGTGCATGGGCTTATGCCTCCCCAACGTACAGCTTTGCATTTCCCTCTGTTGACTTTTACAAGGTTCCTTCCTGACCACTTTTCCAGCTTGCTAAGGTCCCTCTGAATAGCAGCCTTGCCTCCCAGTATACTGACTGCTTCCCCAAGTCCCCAACTTTGGTGTCATCTGTGAACTCCTGACTTTTCCTTTGGGTTTATTTTATTTTATTTTATTTTTTATTTTGGGGAGGATTCAAAGACTTTGGCCACCGTCTATAACACTAAATATACCATCAGACATGGCCTTTACTGTTCTAAAGCATGGTGGCCAGCTGATGCAGAAAGGTTTCCTAAAAAGGGTGGCTGCGTTTGTGTACAGCAGTCGTCCCTGGACCAGATTACATCCTGAGTTATGCCTGGGAATTGTCTGGGAGTATTTTAGGTGGCCTGGGCCACAGCCACACCAAAGACTCCTCCAACAATTTAGCAGAGTAGATGACTGAGCTTGAGTACCCAGAGATACTGCCTGGAGATGTTTAGTTCACTAGTACAGACACAGCATCCAAGTTCAGTCACATTTATCAACCGGACTGTCTTCTTGTGTTGGCAAGAACAGAACCTTGTCCTTTTGAAGGCTAATTAGCTTCAGAGTGGCCACAAAATAATAATTTAGATGCATCGTTATCTGATGGTCAGATGAAGAGTTTAGTGTTTTCAGGCCATGAAAGAGAAGGTTTTGTGTGTTAATTCTCCCACTCCTAGGCAAAGCACAGAACAGTGAGTACTTGATGATATGCTATAGTTATGGCTGGTCTAGACTTAGTTCTTGATGAAGCAACCAACCCTAAATCTGAAGGCTTGTTTCACTAAGAACCAATTGCTGCTGTAGATTTTCTCTCCATTCTGACTTTCTTCTCTTTCCCGTCCTTTCCTTTTCCCTCCCAAATGACCTGGGAACTCCTCCCAACACCACACACCCCCAGGGCCATATCTCCCACCACACATACACAAATGCTTTCTCTCTACTGCAGGTGACTTAGGACATCCTCACTTTCCCCCAGAGATGACTTCTAGCTTTACAGCCTTAATTTCTTCTTTGCTGCCCTTGCTTTAGTTTATGGTCCATCTCATGTTTTCCAGTATAGATGCATGGGATATCTTTCTAGTGTCAACCAAAACAAGCCGATTTCCTTCCAGAAGAACTGGCACAGTACTTCTCTTGGAACCTGGCATCAATTTGGCAGAAACAGTTAAGGAAATAATAATGACAGTAGATCTGCAGCCAGAGAGGAGGGAACAGTAACCCTTGATTGGTGGGGATGGGAAGAGGAAATAACAGCCTGGAAAACAACGGAAGTGGGGTTGGGGGTAGTAACCTCTTCGCCTGGCAAAACTGTAGAAGAAGAGTCTGTGGGTCTTTGTCTACAGCCTCACTAGTTCTGTGTTTGCATTACAGCTCTGAGGCAAACAAGAAGCATCCCTCCAGTTCCATCACTCCCCCAGTGCCTACTGTCCTGCTTCCATTCAGCAAAAGCGATCTTCTCCATCCTCACGTGTTGCACTTCCAACTTTTTCAGCTCTTTGTCCACAGCAAGCACTGAATGAAATTAAAAATAAAGCAGAAGCATAAGCTAAACTGCACCCTGTTGTATTACGACCATGTGTCTTATAACCACAATAAAATACTACTGTCATAAATCTTTTAAGTAGGGGTCAATAAAGCAATAATACTGTACAGTGGAAACTGATCATTTAACATAATGACTGATTTATTACACCATTAACTTGTCCTTAGCTTTGTCTTAGGGCAGTTTACTAAGAGAGTGCTTGTTAACTACTGTAATAAAGTCTTTCTTGGGGGAAATACTTAAATAAGGGTCTGTAAGTTATTGACAGGTGTGAGATCAGTCCTTCAGTCTACCAGAACAAGAAAGTCTGTAGTGCAAAAGAAAAACACATATAATTTGATCATTTTCAGTCATTATGGTATCAAAGACAACAATCAAATGTATGAAAGCAAATACAATGACTAAACAATAGACTATAGTAACGGATGTTAAAAAATTAAGCCTTTGGGAGATGGATTTTTTGGTTTTGTTTACCCGCAGCAGGTAGGAAGTTATTATGAGTGCAAAATCCTGCCAGACAATGCCTTTGGCCAGTGGAGACCTATCATGGTACTCCTTCTGATTGTGTCACTGGAGACATGTTGCAGGAGCGTGGAGGATGGGGCGTGTGAAGGGTGAGAAGAAGTTGAAAGCTTTATGAAAGGAGGTAATATGACTGTGGTAGCAGAGCACAGGACTCAGAGACCCAGTAGGTGCTGTCCCAGAGTCCCATACTTTCCTCTGGGTGGTCAGGAGGACCCAGTCCTGACTTTTGCCCTCCCCAGCTGGAGAGCAGCCCCGTAGACATAGACGTCGGGGTGGACTATCTTGCATTGAGATGTGCTTACCAAGACAACTATTTATTTGCTCTAGAGTGGAGTCTTAGTGAACTAACATACATGTAATGGAGATAGTGTGGAACAGCGGGCTGACTGTAGGGATGTACCTTTAAGAACATATATGAAAGGAAATCAAATGTGTTTGTGACAGTTTTCTGACATGGAGGCCAACTGGCGTGGGATGGCCTTTGACCATGCAATTAAACCTTTTAGCTTCCAAACCAGGTGTCAGCACTCAAACTGAGCACAGTCCCTGGCTTGTGCTCAGGAGAGAACTATTTTGGGAGAGTGCTATTTTGTATTGAAACCATGCCAGGGTCTGCTCCAACAGTACTGGGAGATGATCGAATTCTATTGCCCTGAAACATTTCCTGACACACACTGATTTATTTTATGTATGTAGCTTTAGAGCTTTAGAGGGCTGAGGCAAGTTATCTGGGATCTGTACAACCATCATGATATTTTTATTTCATGCTAGTGTAGATCCACTGACTTCAGTGAGGTTCCTCTAGATTCACCCTGGTGTGATCAAAATAAAATTTTTTCTCACATGATTTTGGAAGAAAAATGTCCACTTCCTCCTGCTTATAACTCTGTCTTCTAAAATTTAATGCATGGGTAAAGCCCAGCTTGCTAATAAGCTGGTTAAATGATGAAGGTATCCCTACATAGGAAAATTATCTATAACCTGGACATCAGCAGAAATGGGCTTGTTACAGAGAAAGTTTCTTAGTAGTGATATAAAAATCAGCAAAGATGAATATGAGAGGAAACATCAGAAGGAGTAAGACAATAAGTATCTTGTGAGGGAGATGTGTGGAGAGAGGGGAAAGAGCAGAAACGTGTGGAACAAGAAATAGTGATACTGGAAGTAGAAATACACATGGAAAGAGTCAAAATCGAGCAGAAATAAAGCAAAGATTGAGACAGCATAAACGTTATTACAGGTGGCAGGTAGGAGACCTGGAAACACAAAAATGTTAATGGACAGGGAGATAAAGTGAGTGAGCCTATGAAGTAGTGATGGGAGAAGCTGGGGTGCTAGGCGAAGGAACGAGGTGTGTGCCCGGTTGGAAGCAGGCACTCGAGGCTTGGGAGTGGGGAGACAGAGAGAAGAAATCTGGATCCAGCGAGGAGAAGAGGAGAATGGAGAGGCTGAGATGCGGGGCTCAGATGGAAAGTCAGAGTGCTTGGGAAACGTGAAGGAAAGGGAAGGAGACCTCGATACTGGAGAAAAGGTTGCCAGAAAAAGCCCTGGCATGAGGATAATGGAACGTTGATGGAAGCTCTGGCATATGCACGAGCTGGCCATGCTGGGGGGAGAGGAAGGTGAATCATCTGCCATGGCAGTGTGCAAGAGGGTGCTCTGAAATAGCGAAAGAGGGGAGGGTAGCAGGTAGGGTCTCCTGGAGAGGAGAGGAAACTTAGACAGCGTCCCTGCTGGATGCAAGGAAGTGTGTGACATGCTAGGCTTTAAAAATTTATAAATCAGTGTCAGGAACAAGTCTGCCAACAAATGCAGGATGAGCAAAATAGAAACTGAAAACCTCACTATCATCCTGGGAAAAAACACATTTTTAAATGCTGCCTGCCTCCTACATGAAGCTGAATACATCTGAAAATATCCCCTAATTTGCATACAAATAGCTACATAAATTGGCCTTGATCTTACTTTTGGTTGTAAACAGAGGCATGGGAACAGGAGGCAGCACAGTGCAGTAAACATTGTGCTGGACTCGGTTTGCAGCTCTGCTCCAGCTTCACTTTCTGACCTTGGATGGGAGGCCCCTTGGACAAAAAATGGCAGAAGGAATCTTTTATGTTCAAGAAGAGCGTAGAAGTAGCTATCGGGGACAGGGAGACCATGTCCTTGAGAGAGCTGAGTCTTTCTGGGATATTTAGAGTAGGACTGCCTTCCTTAATTTTGGATATTGAAAAGTTATGCACCTAAGTCTGAGAAAATTACCTTAGGTTTGATTGATACTGAATGGAGGAAAATAGGTGGAAAGCCATTCTTCTGACCTATTATAAATGCCTGTCTTAGCATAAGATGAGTTGCCCTTGGGAGATGGCATCCATTAACAGTCATAAAAGGAACATAGTGTAAGTGCATTGGATTCAAATGTCCAAATGGTAGGTGTCCGAATTACAGCAGATGACTCCAACCTAAATTGTCTTTCTTACAGGAATTTGTCCGAAAATACATAGTGGCAATACTTAACATTCCCTGTAAATGTTTTTGAGAGCTTGAAATGTGACATGTAAACATACATATTATTAGTAGTAAAAATATCCCCAAATTTCACATTTTTAGCACTTGAAAGATCAAATTTTGTGACAACTAAAACATTGAAATCTCAACATTTCAAACTGTTTTTCTCACTCTTTTTTCCCCTCCAACTTTACTAATTGAAAACAAAAATATGTATGTGTAATTTTTATGCAGGCCAAATCACACTGCATGCAGATGATTAAGTTTTCTTCTAGGAATATTAGGTCTATTATTAGAAAGTAGCTTTTTTGGCGCAGTTATTCAAAATCTCAAATAGAAATAAAATGTCTTCATAAATATAAGCTCCCACATATACTGGAAATGAACATTTTTTTGATTAAATTATTTCCCAGCCACCACTTGGAAATGGTTTTACTGAAAGATGACATCGTATGTGGGATCCATGTCAGTTTTGTTTAGCCATCTACAATTTCTTGGCTAAATCTAAACCATTTGGTTCCCTCTATAGCTGATAGAGAGGTGTCTCCGAAAGGGCAACTCATCGCATACTAAAATGGGCACCCAAGGCAGATGAGATAAATCATTCTTTGTAGGTGCACCTTTCCCGACTACCGAGAGAGCACAGTTTAGACTAAGAGGATATTTACATGTCTACAGTGAAGACAAATGTCTCACGCAGTGTGCTCTGCTTGAAAAATCATTGCCATTGATTTCAAAAGACCCCAGGATTACCAGTGTTACTCCTGCGTCCACAGCATCTTCTCCAGGAATTTGGAAGTAGTAAGACTGCCAGCATCACTAAATCCACCCCTGCATTACAAGCAGCGATGACAAAAAACATGTCTTCAGACCCTTCCTTAAACACAGCCAGGCTCTGTGTATTATTATTCCTGCAGCATACTCCTCCTTTCGGGGGGCTGATGCTATAGCATCAGTTCTATTTTGTCTTAATTTTGCTAGTATTGCTTGTTCCAGCATGAAGAATGAACAACAGATCTTTGCTGTTCCTTCCCTGGTCCTTTCCTTCTTGAGGCCCACATTGCGTACCTGGCCTCTTGGCAGACTGCACAGCCCTCTGTGCTCTGGACGTGCTTGGTTGACAAACCTGATGGATCTCCTTAGTAAGAGCCTACAACCATGTTCAGGCTCCTTTTTCTCTGATACTGATATGCATGTGTTGTCCTTTCTCTTCTTCTCTGCCTTTTGGCTGTACATCTCCCTATCTTCTGTTTTGATGTTGAACAGTCTGCATTTCACTTCATATTCTTCTCCGGTTTCTGGTTCTCAAATATCTCAATCATCTCCCATTGCTTTACCACAGGGCTAGTTTCTCTCATAATCATTGTCACCTCGCCTCCTTTTTTTTTTGCCTATTTATCCTTTGTGTTCTCCAGTGTAGCGAACCTGTTCCTCAGCACTATCTCTCTGTATAGCACACTGGTTTTTCTGGTTTGTTACCACGCTCATGCTCCCATTCATGGGCAACCATCTTCATGTAAATTATGCCTGTGTCTTTGTATCCTCCTGTACTTTTCCTGCTTCTCAAACACAGATACCTCCGCTAAAGCATGTCTAAAAGCCTCTTATGAATAACCTGTCAGTGCAGCGTTTGTGAGGAGGTCTCTGATGTCTGAGCAAAACAGTTCCATAAAATACCATAATAGTTTCTTAAGTTATATCTCCATTGAAGGGTGGTTGTTACACCCATCAGTTTCCAGGAGGTCCAGCCCTACCCATAACAATAAATAATTCCCTTGCTGGAACTCATATGTTCCTATCCCTTTGTTAGAGCTGAGCTCTATCAGAGCCACAGGAAGTCAAAGCCTTTTAACTGTGCTCAACATTAAACTGTTGCAGGTGGTTAAATATTTTGCCCAGATAGTGTTGCAGACTTGGAATCAGCTAGCACAAATACAACCCCGTCGTCAGCTGTAGACACAGAGAGCGAGGCCACTTCCATGCCTTTGATTTTCACGACATAATGTACATAGATATTTATGTCACGGGTCAAAAATCAGGAAGCACACAGAAAAGCCGGCGCTGAAAAAAAATCAGGGAGAAATACCGAAAGGAGCTGGGCAGAAATCACCCTTGCTATGTTCATTTGAGAGGGTTGGATCTGTCCTACAGGACCTCTCTGGTCTGGATGGGCTGGATGTTGTGCTGCCCCTTTCCCTGGCAGCAGACACTGACTCTGAGGATTGCCTCAGCCTCGTGGAGGTTTCTTCTGATATTCCAGAGCCTGCAGGTCCGCGGCAGCAGAGCAACCTTCTTTGCTCGCTTCATGAGGTGTCTTCAGGTGGAGAGTTAAGGGCGTTTGTACACAAGGGGCTCAAGACTGTGCAAGCTTTTACAGACGTCACGGGAAATTTGCCAAAAGGTTGGCAGCTTTAGACTAAATTAATTTTCCTTAACCTCCCACTGTGAGATGAAATCAAATTTCTGATAGTGGCAGCCACTGAAAGATGATATAGAACTGTAGCTCTAGCAGAGTAGGAGATTGGTATGGAGAGTAGATGAGCAGGGGTGCTTGGGCTGAGAGGAGTGTTCGGGCTGAGAGGCAGGGGTACTCTGAGACCAGTGCTGACTGCAGCTAGCCACTTTCTTTTTCTAGGAAGCAAATTATGACTTGAAAACATTCAAAATTCAAATTGCAACCAGTGGCAAATTCAGGTCAAATTGAAAGAACAGCTCTGACTGAAGAAAAGCAAGCAAAGAAAAAAACCAAAAAAGTGTTGGCAATGTCAAAAAGATTAGTTTCAGCATTCTCCAAAACACAGTGTTCCAATTTTTTTGAGCTGGATTCAAAAAGAGCATCTGCTGAAGAAATTCCAGCTCTCATAATCCTGGTGATTAGGGCACTAGCCCAACATGCTGAAGACCCCAAAGCCCATCTTTATCCGATTCTGAAAGAGAATTTGGATATTTACTTTCTTCTTCTAAGGAGACCTTCCCCACTGAGCAATCAAGTATTACATCTTCAATTATTCTTTCTGTTGGACCTGTTCCACTTTGAAATCAAATTGTTATAAACAAATATGCACTGGGAAGGAGAGAGGCTCCATAGACTGGGAGTCAGGAGGGAAACCTGAGCTCAACTCTTTCTTCCAAGTCCCGCAGCAAGGGGGAGTTGGACCCAGACGAATGCTTTAATCAGCTCACTCTGGAGAGAGGTGACAAATGCTGCCGCATCCTTCTCGTGGTTTTTTGAATGGCTCCACAGACTAGCTTTTCATGCATGCTATTTTTTAAAATTTTCTTTACTTTTTTTTTTTTTCCTAAATGCTGCCATATCTGGAAATGAAAGGAAACCTATCGTTTCCAACTGAATGAAATTTTTCATGTTTTGTTCTACCCAAACACTGTTTTTTTCATTTTGTGACACTTTTTTCCCTCCAAATTTTCATTTTGCTTCCTCAACTTTTCAGTTCTCTTGCTGAATCAAATAATAAGTCATTCTTGTGACATGTATTCAGCTTCCTACTGGACTTCCAATCCCGTGGAAATTTATAAAGGAGAAACATATATTTTGCATTTTCTTTTCTCCATAGGAGTGAGTGACTCAATCTTTCTTTTATTTAGGTCCTTGTTTAATAGCACTCCATTGATTTTGTAAAATCATCATTTCTGCATCAGAAATAATGACCTCATGGTTCTAGCCCATTAAAAATAACTCATGAAAGGCACAAACCCCACAGATTATATTACTCTTCCATTATTCCATTTTTCTGGGAACTTTTTCTTTCTGTCATGCTTTATTGTACAAGACAGAGAATAAAGTAGTTTTGCAATCATTTCTAGGCTGTTTTGCATAGTGTGCTGTGCATCATTTTTTAATGTTTCAAATCCTTTAATCCTTCAAGTAAGAAACATATCCTAACTTTACAGCATTGGCCTTCCAGGAACTTGTGGGAATGAAGGATTTAGAAAGTCTATGGTAAAGGGATTACTACACATTACTATTGCTTAATGACTATTGCTATGTGCAAATTCAGATGCCAGTGTGAAACCAACACATTCAGCAAGTAGTAGGGGAGATATAATAGAGAGGAAAAACTAGGGTCAGTGGATTTTTTAACTAGGAGCCAGGCTATTTGCAGGAGGATATAATTTCTTTTATTAACATGTGGCAACTCAGATCTCAGGCATGTTGAATCTTTTTCTGGATGCACTGAACTCTTTGCTGACTATCATCAAGGGAGGGAAAAGAGCAACTTGGGTACTTAGTTGGCTAAATATGGACCACATCATTGCCTACTACCTGTTATCTGCATGCTTGATGTGGAAAAGATCTCCAGTGAAGAAGGCTGGGCATGCCCTACTGGTCATATAGGGCCTTCCTTATTGTCATGGTGGTTCTCACCGGTGGACTAAGATAGAGGAGCCCAGTGACTGAGGTAGAGTTTTCCATGCAGCTGTGCACAGTGTCTCTAGCTACTGGGCAGCCAACAATTGTGATGCAGAACCACAGCTCAAAATAGAGGAATAATGATGGAGATGAGCAAGAGGGGCTCTTGAGCTCTGGCTTGCTGCATGCTCTCACTTTCCTGTGTTTCACGTTTTCTCATCTATCGAAATAAAGATGATGGTAATTATCTGCCTACCTTGCACAGGTGCTGCGAAATTTAATTAGCGCATGTACTATTCAGTTGCAAGATAGCTTACTGCTGTATTGCTGTAATGCCACTTTTTAATCCTGCGTGAGAAACAAGACACGTTACTCTGAAGCTGCTTGTATACGAAAAATGGGAGAGGCAGAGGAGGGTGAAGTAAGGGAGCTCTTGCTAGCATGGCTTTCAGTGTGTTGATAGTGATGGTCTGGAATGAAAAGGCTAATCAGTAAAACCATCCTTGTTAAATCTGTCCATTAGGAATAAAATAATTTTGAACCATTACCAAATGTACACAGGTATACTTGCATGTCTAGTGACTTATTGGATGTAATACAGTAAGACTACCTCAATAGCAATAACATATTTGACAAGAAATGTAGCTCTAAAATCTTCTGCTCTTGGTGTAAACAATGCATTTATAGTCTGCTTGGCAGTGAGGGTAATTATCTCCTAATGAATAGAGAATTGTGGTGAGGGAAAAATCATGATAGAGGAAGAGAAGTAAGTAATTTTTTAAATGGAATTATACATGTCTTGCTCTTATTATCATAATTAGCTTTTCTCCTGTTATGCTTTTTTTTCTATATTCCAGTAGACTATTAAATCAATAACAGTCTCTACAGTGTCTTAAAAAAAGTTCAAGGCAAATGAACTTTCCCATATGGATGTAATAGTTGCAGCCATAAATAAATTCTTAAGGTTTTTGTCAGGCTTTTCACACACCCACAGATTCTGCTATCAGCCAGTAAATCTTTGTTTAAGACACAATGAGATCAGATTTCCTTGGATGAAGTGTTGGCCAAAACAGGGAGAAAATAACATTGCAGAGAAACTAGTATTTCCAAGTTCTGCCTTCCCTTCCACCCCAAGCAGAGTATTCTCTTCCCCTCTGCTTTTCTTCAGGATTTCCTACCATGGTGTCTACTCAGAGCTGGGAAGGAGAAGCAGATGGTGTCCTCGGTGTGCATTTTTTCTAACAGCAGAGTGGATCTTACTGTTGGACAAAGGGGATTTGAAAATTCAGAGGTGCAGCAGGTCATCTGGAATTGTTGCTGTCTTTTCCTCTTCAAGCGGGACATCTGTGCAGCTAGCTCAGTTTTGTAGCTCAGTCCCTGTGCAATAGCACAAAAAAAGCCTCCATGATTTCTCCAGCAGTGTTTGGGAGTACCTCTTGAGATTCTTCTGCAGCTTACACAGGGGTCCTCTGAATGCTTTCAAAAAAGGTCTACTTGCAGCTATTCACATAATACTTCATATAATACTCTACTTTCCTACAGACCATAGCTCTTCACCTCTAAAAACTCTCCCTGGGAGTCAGATATGCAGATACTAAAGCAGTGAGGTTGCAGAGAATACTATAGTCTCATCAGTGACTCCATTAGACAAAATAAAATAGTGCCCTTTTTATCAGAGAGAGGAAGAATATGAAGTATAGAACCTCATCTTCTTCCTGGAAGTCAGAGCAATGCTCTGTATGGTGTTTAATCCTGAATAACCCATTTATTTTTGCATCTGGTGATGTTAGTAATTTCTTATTTTGAGGGAGTTGCTTCTTTTCTACAAAATACTTCCTTTAGGCTTCTTTCCTTTTGAAGCCATGGTAACAGTAGCCATGGCATTTACCACCTATAAGAATTATTAATGCTCCACAGTTGAGCTGGCTTTAGTAATTAACAGATGAAAGGCAATGGCCCAATAACTATAATAACTCTAATCGGCAGGATGTATCTTATATGTGTGCTGGACTTCTGTACACAAGAAGAATCTGATGATGTCGGCTACAGATTAGCTCCTACAATCACAGAAGAATAAATACGACTGAGGGAGTCTGTAAAGTCCCTACTCATCCTCCTGCCCTGAAGCCGGATAAGTTACAGGATTAGTTATTGCTCTACTGACATCCTGACTGAAGTTTGCACAACCTGTTCTTACAACATTCCGTGATGGAGAGTCCCCCACCTACCTAGGCGGGTTTGACAGTCTCATTCCAGTGCTCTGTTATCCTCACTGTTTACCCTTTTCATCCTGATGCTCAACTGGAGTTGCACGGGAGTTTGCACACCTTACTTCTTGTCCTATCCAACACAGACATGGAGAACAGCTTTGACATCCTTTCCTTAAGGCAGTCTTCTATGAATCGAATGCTGTACTGGGAAAACAGAAAAAAATGAGGGGCATATGCCTGCAAACCACCTTTCACATGAATGGTTTATTAGCTTCGATGAGCCAACTTATGTGATTCAAGGTCTTGGTCACAAGTAGAGTTTTGCAGCCTGACTAGCACTAGCTAGCTAAACCTCTAGCTGGTGGTTTCTGTATGTGGCTAATTGCAATAATTAGTGGTGGAATTAAGAAGCACCATGGATAAGAACACAGGATACAACTCCTACACCAAACACTGATGGGACTTCTACCTTACCTGAACAAACATAAATCATGGTAGGCCTGTTTCCAGATGAAATCTTATATGGACTATTTTTCAGTGATTTTAATAAATCTTCTAATGCATCTTTAGCAGCAGTTCATAGCACTTAGGAATTGGGGCATTATTGAAATTTACCTTTGAAATTTACTTTAATTGAATAAAATATGCCAGTAAGTCTGGAAAGAGATGGTATAAATATATTTACTGAATGCCCTTCTGCTCACTTTTTGACCACCATGCTTGGTCTGGATAGAATCACAATCAGTGAATCACGTACAGTGGCAAGATGGACTTTTACCTCTCTGACATTTCATGTGATTCTGAATGAATTATTAATCAGGACATTTCCTTCCCCCAAAAAAACCCAAAATTGTTTGCTTTTGAATTCTCAACACATATTGCAAATCAAGTCAACTTTCAATAATTGCTAAACAAATTTACATTACATTTTTTTTTGTGTGTCTGTGAATAACCCCAAAAGACTGACTACTCACACATAAAAATTCAGAAAAAGGAATCTGGATTCAGGAGATGTGGGATTTCCACCGGGAGCTTATAACCTTCCAAAATTCATTGGCTCACATTAAAATACTTTTGGTTGTAACACTTAGGTGGGATTCATCATTTTGCTCAGGAAGAAAAATTAGTCTCTTGAAGTTTAAGCGGTGTGTACATGAGGATGCATCAAGTTCCTTTCAGAACTAGGATTCAAGACACCAGACCTGTACATTCAACACAGGGTAAATTAATAATTGCCTCAGATATGGTTTTATACATCTGAGCTCATCACCTAACCCCTTATTCTGTGTTTATACACTAGACAGTAGGGCATAAATTCTGCCCCTCTTTTATTAGTTACATAAAATTCAGGACTTTACACTTTCCAAGGTAGCAATGGTTGGAGACATCTGGCATCCCTGTTTATGTTCAGATCTTGCCTATGAAAAGCGTCATGACAGATTTGAAAACAGAGGCAGTATAACTGGGCATTACCTAGATAATGTGCCAGATGTGCAATTAAGTTTGATGCAATATTAAACTCCCTATTCATTAATTAACAAATTTGGATATCTCAGCTATATCCTGCTACCCAAAGTGCAGTGCATGTTTTGAAACTGTCTATTAGCAAAAGCCATTAACAGATAGACATACATTAAGAGATCTGTCAAGGGACTGAGCATCCAAATACCTCTCATAGCCCTACCATAGTATGGATAAGGCTGTATCTACACAGCAGAATTAAGGCAGGATTATAGCCTGAGCTGGAGTACCTGTGCTAATGTAATTTCAACAGCTTCAGTAATAACCAAGGCAAGTGACAATGTTGTCAAGTTTGTACTGTGGTGTAGCCGTAGAAGTCTGTAATGCTGCACCTTGCTACTGTTTTTTATCCGTTCTAGCAAAATCAAGGTAGGACAGATGCGCCAGCTTCTGCTGCGAACACACACCCACTTAACTGTGAGGCATGCACTGAAGCATTGATTTCAATGCTGAAAAAAACCTGTGGGCTGGAGCGAGCTGTGTAATCCAGGAAGAGGAAAAAGGCCAGTTGGCAGCTAATTTCCTGCTGTCTTTATTACTCTAAAAATTAAATCAATTTTTCTGTCTGGATGGGATTGCTGAAAAGCAACTTTTCTCCCCCTTCAAACTCCTGAATCTGAACAAGTTCCACACACTTCTCTCTGGAAGCACAGCTTTAGAAAAACAAATGGGTTGAAGTAGCCCAAGCCAGCATAAGAGTAACAATTTCCATTTGGTGAATACTAGTCAGATAAAAATAACCTGTTTAATGGGGAAAAAAGGTGGGAGAAAAATGATCCCTTAACAGAAAAATAGCCCGTATACTTTATTTCTCATTAACGGTGGAGCTTTGTAGGCAGAGCAGTACGTTATATCTTTGCATTCTCTCTCTCTGTAAACCATGGAACCATGAAATAAATTATGTGTATTTGCCTCCTGAACATCCTCCTCAGTTGCACTTTGCCCACTAATCTCTGCTGGAATTACTTCTAATATTCCAAACCTCTGTCGAGATGTCAAACAGCCTCTTCTTCTCCTGGTAGAAAAGGAAGAACTACCACAAAAATGTTTCCTTCTTTTCCTCCAAAAACATATTTTTTGCATATGGGGTTTGGAAATGACAGTTCACTCTGGGGTTTATCTTTGACATGAATGGGTTCTAGATTTACAGTATTTTTAAGAACGAGTAATTTGGGAAACAAAAGAACTAATTGAAATTGGTGCCTTTTAAAGATACAGATCTGACAGTGGGGATGTGGAATTGATTTTCTTAGCTGGAGAAAAAAAGCCTGTGCCTGTATAATTTTTACAGTGTTCTTGTTTTCTGTGCTTTTGCCAAACGGGACTGGTGGCATGGAAAAAAACCTCTGTGTGTGTGTCTGCTGAGGAAAAGCAGGGAGGGTCTGTCATTAGATCCATCAGGATTCCCACAGGAGATTCCTACAGCAGATTCCTGTAGGAACAGTGACCGGTCAGGCCGTGAGAAACCCTAACGGGCTCTTTTAAAGGAAGCGCCAGACTGTCAAGGAGAAATCCCTTGGCCACATGTAAATATGACATGGGGCAAATTATTTCTGTATCTAGTCACGTGAGTATGAGGTATGGTGTCCCAGAAGCAGCATGTCCACAAAGTCTTCCCGCAGCATGGTGCTTCCTTTGCAGGCGCCTTGCCTTCCATCTCTTGTTTCTGTTAACAGCATCAGGCCTCCTAGAAAGAGCCCGAAGAAATGCTGCCTGTCACATCACCCTGCTGCAAAAGCTGGTGGGACGGATGAGGGTGCCTGGCCCAAGCGCAAGGGATGTGCTAATGGGTGAGACAAAGCTGAGTTTTTCTCCCTGGAAGCCAAGCCATTGGGGTTGGCTCAGAGCTACCTGAAGCCTCCTGTGCAGTGAAAGTGGTGTGTCTGAGTCACGAACATGGTGGTTCTTCCATAACTGGGCAGAGGCATCTGATGGGTCTAACTTTTCAGAAAATTTAATGATCACCAAAAATATCACAAAACAAACACACAAAACCCAGAAACAAACCCAGAAACACAAAAAAGCTCAAAGACAGAAGGAATACTTTAATAGAGATCAGTAAGCTGGAGACTAGGTGAGACATGCAAGTTGTGGCAGCTTTTGAGAAAGAAAAAAAAAGAAACCACAAAAGGAGTAGTATTTTCTGTCGAAGGTACTAAAGAGACCTGAGGAATAACGTAAGGCTAAATTCAAGGGCTCTCAGTCATTCAGAAGAATGCAAAGATAACATTGTACCATCCCTGTTGGTGTAAAGGAAAGCCTTTTATTGTAACTGTCTGGAAGTGGTGGTTTAGATAAGACTAACCATGAAAGTAGGCTGGTTTGTTGCTTTAATACGCCTCTTTCACCTCTTATGTCTAAACACTTTCTTATAAATATGAAGTAAACCACACCTAGGTTTTGAAATACCATTGATCGTAGTATCTCTGGTTGCAGATTCTCAAACTGAAGCAATAAAGGCACTTGAAACCGCTTGGATTTACCTGGTAAAACAAAGGAGGGATACTCTGTGTGCAGCAGCCAGATCCTAGTCTCAGAATAGTGTGAAGGCTTTGTGAAGGCTGTCACAAAGTGACCAGAAGGAAGGAGGAAGTATTGGAGTTCTGTAAATGTGGTACGAACATGCTCCCATCTAGAAATAGTTAAGATACCTCACCCATTTTAAAGTATCATAGATTGAATGTTTGTTTTAACTTCTTCAGTCTTAAAGGGATTTACTGAAGACTAAGTGTAAATCAGCCTTGCACAATCCCTATGGATGACGGTGAGAAGCTTTTTTTGATGAGTACCATATTGGGATGAGCATGTGAATTATCTTTCAGGGTTTTTTTTTCATTGTCCCCAGGCCTCAGAGAAAGAGCTGAATGAGTGAAATTTGCATAAGAATTTTGAAATGTTGCCCTATTGTTTTCTTAGAGGCTCAGTTTAGTGTAGAAAACATCTGCCTGCCTTTGAGTGCTCTGTGGATCATTTGGTTGTTTGAGAAATCCCATTTCACTCCTTCCTCCATTGCCTGGCTGGGAAGTGCTTACTCTTGGTACCTGTCAGCCAAGAGAAAGAAGCAACAGGGGAAAAAAAAAAGAAAGAAAGAAAGAAAGAAAGAAAAAAAAATTTTATGCACTTATCAACATACTTTTTTCCCCTGCGCATCGGAGTAACCAGAACTTGGCACATTCTGCGGAAGAGCAGTCCTAAGCACTCATGACAGTATTCAAGGCCAAATGTAACAGAGATAATAATAGATACTAATTAGAGTCTTCAGAAAAACTATTTTAATTTCAATGGTGCTATTAGTAATATAAATAGTAGCATAGATCCGCTAGGCCTCATATTAAGGATTGCATCCTTAGTTTGAACACTGTGGTTTGGAGCAAGGCTCTTCTTCCCCAGAATTTTCTTCCCCTCTGAGGAATTCATTCCTCTTTCTATCTTCCAGTACTTAGGTCTAACAGCCCTTTAGGGCTTATGGAATATGCACTAGTTTTGTTTAACATTTGCTTAGCAGCTTTTGCATCATTACTTTTCTGTAATTAGAACACCTAGTGGCTATAATGATAGACACTATACAAGTTAGTGATATAGACAAGTAATTTCCCTTTCACACTCCTGAAAGGAAAATGTCTTTGCTTTGCTACTTTATGCTGGCTGTCTTACTGTGACTCTGAACATACTTTTCCCCATACCTTGTTTTTTAAAAAAGGGAAGAATTTTTCCTTATTCTATTACTTGGCTTTTCATTATTCCCCAAAGGGTACACTTGAAACCAGGCTATTCTGCTTTCTGTGGTGATATTTTCTCTTTTCTATATCTTCCACAAAGGTGTTTAAGAAAAATGTTACTATACTTTTCCTTATAAGCAGCGGAAGAATATTAATGTTTATTTGATTGTGTTGTAGAAACTACGCTTTCCTTCCAGAATTTTGCACAGGAAAAGGATGCATTAGCAACTTTCCGCCAGGTTAAAAGGATGGCATTCAGTTACTTTGGTACCTAATGCTTTAAGATATTCAAGGGAGTCCTGCCTACCCAGACAGCTGCAGGTCTTCTGGGATTCCCATGTCACGTCTTAGATAACCAACAGTACTTCAAATTGTGTGACACATCTAAGTTTAGGTACCTGAATCACTTCCCAACAGCACAGATCTGGGACTCATCCAGTTACTTTTCTATGATTATATCATCTAGATCTCATGACGAGAGACAAAATAATCACCTAAACATAGGCATCTATTGCCATCTGGGGCACTGTGGGGTGTCTGAGGCACCTGTGTAGGTAGGTAGGCTCGACCCAGGATCTACAGGACACTATGCCCTCCAGGGCTGGCGGCTGAAGACAAAGCAAGAGACCATATGGTATTTAGAACAACAATAGGCACCTATATTTAGGCACTGTGTCCCACCCTTGGTGTCTGTTTTGCTTCTTTATGGTCCGTAATAAATCCTGAAACTCTGTGGATGTGCTATGTGGCTGGAGGGGCTTTGTAATATTTTTCTTACTTGATCTGTTAATTTTAGATTGTCATATTTCTTCCAATGCCTTTTTTCTTTGTCTCATGTTTTTTTTTCCCCTCAGTAATTGCAAAGTATTTCATGAGGAATTCCCCAAAGGGAAAGGTGTTGAATTTTTGACATAGACTTTTTAAATCTGTGTTTATTAGGCATTGAAATTAAATATGTGTTAATAAAGACTAAGTATTTGTTTAGAGTTTTATAACTTTAAAATATTTTTCTTTTGCTGTCAGCACTCTTTTTGCTCATTTCATGCCATAATTCTAAGCTTTTTTACAATGACAGATGCACTTTTATGATAAGCATGGTCTTTCTTTTAATCTATTACATGTACCGTATCTTGTACGGCATGAAGAAACACAGTGAGAAGGGGACTGTTACAGTGACACAGCCCAACCGAGCTACTTGATGTCTCCCACCGGGTCCATGTGAGGCTCCTTGGGCTTCCGCTCTCCCCTGCTTGTTAGCCCATAAGCAAACACAGGGCTGAGGTTGAAGTACAGGGCTTTAACTCATCTTAAAAGACCTGAGTGCTGAGTGTTAAGAGATCTGCTGTTAAGGGTGTGAATAGTGCTGCTTGCTTCTCTGCTGTATGCTTCCCGTGTGGCCTTGGGAAAGTCACTCACTCTGAATTTCAGAAAAGGCTGTAGGAACCCAAGGTTCAGCTGAAAGTGGAAGGTGGCAAAGCTCTTGCTGACCCGCCAGCAGCAAACGAGTCCCTGAGATACCAGATGCAGAAGGGGTCGCTGACACTGCCAAATCTTCGGGTGGCCTTGTGCACCCAGGGTAGGACTAGCCAGGGTGAAGGAAATAATATGTTTAACAGTGCCCTGTCTCCTCCCATTTGCTTGGGGCACTAGAGCCACTGGGACAATCTCTCTGGCAGGGTAGCACAAGAAATGGTATTCTGGCTTCCCAGGCTTGAGTTAATCTTCATGGTATGGTCTTTCATGCCACCTGTACCAAAAAACAGGGAATGTCCTTGATGAATATTGTGCATTTTAGAGATAAAAAGCCACTCGAGCACAGCAATGTGTTATCTAAATATGGCCCGGATTACGTGGCATGATGTGGAAGGTAGTATTACACTTCTGCTTTCTGTTGTAAAGGACTACATGTGTTTTTATTCTTACAAATATTCACATTTATTATATTATCCTAAACGTGGACGTACTGTCCTTTTCATTGTTGTTGTTTTCTGGAAGCTTGGCTAACACACAGTCCCAAACGGTAAAATACAGATTATCCCTTTACCCGGAAAATAGCTTCCCTGGCTTGCAACTCAGGAGAAAATTCTTACCCACTTATTTTTCTAGTACATTCAGGTTCGTGTCCTGTTTCGGTTTGCTGCCCCATGTATGAGCAACAAGAGGGTGGCCTGTTATCAAATTCACACAAACTATATACAGCATAGAGAGAGACAGAATTTAATATGTTAGAAAGAGTGCTCTTCTCTACCTTCATGCTGAAACGTTTGCATTTGTGCACTCACATTTTAATTAGCCACAAAAAGATCATCCAGCCAATATTTTTATGTGACCTTGACAGTCTTCAGAAATGTGCTGCTGGCCTGGGGCCTGAGGGAGAAGAGTGGCATCCTTCAGAGGACACAGGGGGTGGGATACCCGAAGGGACTGAAACACTCTGCTGTGAGAGAAAGTTGATGGCACATGTCAACAAGCAGAACATCTTTTTCCGTGTGTATTTGTCAATATCTTGGAAGTTGTGAGGTTTTTTGTTAAAAGCTGTAGAAGCTGTGGATGTTATTGTGTGAAATATTGGGGCTACGAGGCTTGGCCGCAGGTAGAAGCTCACCCCAAACTAACTGAGCTACCTGGCTGCCCTAGGGGTGGACAACTGGGATGAAGAGGCACCTGAGAGCTCTAGGAAAAGAAGGAAAGATACCTCCTCTTTGGCATCCTTCTTGACTTCAGAGGTTTTATAAAGGGCCTGCCCAAGCTGGGGTGAGACCTGCAGCCTGGCTGCTAGACCAGAGCAGTGAAGGTGGCCCAGGAGGCTGCACGCTTTGCTATTGCTGACGGGCATCTGCCTTTTGCGGTTGACGGGTGACTGTGTTGCAGCTGAGCAGGGTGACCATCAAGAACAGCAGCAGCTGTACTGAAACCTCTTTATACAGCAGCCTAACCATAGCATAGTTTGTTGAGTTCCAGAAGCTTGACGTACCCCATAGGGACAACAAACTGTGAATGAGGTACAACTGAAAAGGAAGACAGCGACAAGCCATGCCAGCAGTCGCTGGTGGTTAATAGGAGGAGGATTTGATTTAAACAATCGTTTTGGTGCCAACTTATAACTTGTATTGTTTTTTCCTTTCCTCTCTCTCCCTTCCTTCACCCCCAGCAGTTCCTTTTGGTTAAATAATTTGTTTAACTCACAGCTTGTGAGTTAGGAAGTATTGCTAATGGTTCAGTTGAGTTTCCCAGATTTCAAAAAGCGTCGGTGGGTTTTTTTGTAAGTACTGTTCATGACTGAAATGAGGCTTGTTGCCTGGCAAAGAGGGTAGAGGCATTTTTAGCAAGACGGGAATTAACAGGATGCCCCTTCTTCTGGGATCTGGGCATTTTCTATAGTGATTGAAATGAAAACTGAGCGCCTCGGTTGTGAAATGCATTGCTTTACTGCGAAATGTACTAGCCAAATCTACACCCTGTTCTGTGTATATTCCAATATGTACTTTGGTGTTCATGCTTTTCTGCGCCTGACGTGGGACACTGGCGAGCTTGTTAGGGATGATGCATTTGCATGACATTCCCTGGATTCATCTATCTGCTTGCTTTTCTGATCTCACTTACCTGCTAGTATAATTATTATTCCTTCAGATGAGCAATCAGTGAATTTTTTTGTGTATTTTCCAGTAGAACAAACTTATAAAAAGAGCCAGTTTTGAATTTAAACCAACTATTTTCCTTCACAGAATGAGCTTCCATCTACTTTAGCAACTGTGTGCTTCTGCTGGAGATGTTACTGGGGGAGGATCCAGCCTGCTACCTAAATCACACCTTCACTTCAGGCGTTTGGTTAACCAGTCCACCTAAAATAAGATCCTTGCAAAGCCAGTTAAGGAAGACAAGTGTCTTTTAATGCCTCCAGGGAAAAATCCTGTCCGCATAACCTAGGTACATAACCATAGGTGGACAGGATTTCTGGAACACTAGAGGACTTCTTTGAAGGCACTAGGAGTAGGATTTATTTGACTAAATGTCAAATGTATAAGGACTAAATGTATTGTATGCATCAGAGGGAGGTCCTCACATTTCCTATGCAGTGAATGGAGAGAATTAAACATTCCTATAGCACAGTTCTCCTGAAGGTATTTTAACATTATCTGATCTCTGTTACAGAGGCAACTGTTTCTTTTCATTTACTAGGGTAGGGAGACTAGTTTGGGTTAGGTGTTTTGGACCTTGCCCATAGTATGGGCATAGTGGATTTTTTGGTTTGATTTTGAATGTATTAAAAAAAAAAAAATTACAGGTGAAAATAAGAAGGAGAAGTGAGGAAACAAAACATACCAACTTCAGACAATTTAAAGCACTTTTCTCAACCCCAGGCAGATTTTTTTTCCCCCCTGTATTTTTGTCATTGGATCTTTTCTTCAACCTCTCTTTAAAAATCTAAATAAATGTTGAAAGTAAAATGTTTTGCAACAAAAAATCTTGGCACTCAGGGAACTAACTATCCTGCCAAAAATAGGGTTGTTCAGTGATTTTGGTGTCTGAGGAGTTGAGGAGTGCTGGAGAGTAGCCAGTTTCCAAATTGCTAGGCACATCACTGGGTTTTCCATGCTGAAATCCTAATTTAGGCAACCTGGTTTTTGCTTTCAGTTTTTGCTGTTGGATTTTCCCAAACCTTGAAATTTCTTGGTTTCTCCTTTCATTGGCTTCTTTTACAATTACCCCCTTTCCCCTGCCTTCTTACTCACTGAAAGAAGATTAAGACGAAAGAACAGAAAGTACCCAAAAACCCCTCCTCTTATCTCTTCTTCATGCTCTTATTTATTTCAGTATAAAATACTGGAAAAAGATAAAAAGTCAAAGCATGTGGTAATGGGGAACAGATATACACATCTTTAAGTTCTTCACAGTTGAAAAAGTAAGAAAAGTAGAAAATACTTAAAAAGAAACAGAAATTAGGCCTGTTGGTTCAATTTATTGAAACTTGTCCCTAGGAATGAATGTCCCCTGAAAAGAGACAGTTTTTAAAGAGTGTCTATTGCTATTTCAACGAGAAACTAGATTTTTTAACCGATATTTTACTAACAGAGAGACAGGTCTAGAATCAATGCATGTATCATCCTCTGCAAGTAGCTTAACTGACTTTGCTTGCCCAGCACTATGCTTGTCTGGTGGCTGTTGTCTCACCTTAGGTAGCTCCGTGCTTAGATTGCTATACAGGTAAGTTACTGCACTAGCTTTTGAACATATTAATTTACATTCACGTGATGGTTTAGTCACTTTAAATTTGAGAGTGAGCTCTCCATATTTTATTTTCCTGGATCTTCAGAGGGTAAAATCTATAACTGGTTAGCACAATTTGTCAGTTCTAATGCCATCCCTCCATACAAAAACACAATGTTTGCTTTTCAGCTTAACTGTTATTTCACAGTGTGGTGACTCGTACTGAGCTGGGATTACCTAAGTATGGATAACCTGAGTTAACTCTGTTGTAAATGGAGCCTGAGGTACAACAGACATACTGCAAAACTAGCTCAAGGTTTCATGTGTAGTCAGAGGCCATACTTTCCTCAAAAAACCAAAAATGAGTTCAGGGAATGATTTTCAGGGGAAAAAGGGCATTATTCTCAAAGGGGGTGGCAAGAAGAAACTGGGCCACAGAGTGTGTTCTGGTCGTAGGAACAGTGCTTGGATTTGAGGGTGCCAGGAATGACTCCTTGAGCAGACCTAGGTGCACCCCCAGCTGCAGCCCAGCTCCAGGAGTGGATGTGTAATTAAAACATAGCAGCGAGTGAGCTTCAGCCCTGTATCTCTGCCCACGCAGCTTCGGTTGTTAGCCTACTTTTAGTCTCTTTTCTTGGGCTAGGCCAACAAGGCCTCTCTCAGACAAGCCTGTTGTAGAGGAGCTAGTCTTTGGCAGTGGGGGTATTAGTCAGACGTTGACTGATGGAACATGGAACATCGGACTCAAGGATCATGGAACAGATCCTTCTAGAGGCTATCTATGCTAAGGCACATAGGAGGACAGGGAGGTGATTCAAGACAGCCAGCATGGCTTCACCAAGGGCAAGTCTTGCCTGACGAACCTAGTGGCCTTCTATGATGGAATGACTACATCAGTGGACAAGGGAAGACTTACGGATGTCATCTATCTGGATGTCTGTAAGGCCTTTGACACAGTCCCCCATAACATCCTTCTCTCTAAACTGGAGAGATAAGGATTTGATGGATGGACTGTTCGCTGGATGAGGAGTTGGTTGGATGGTCACATCCAGAGGGTAGTGGTCAACAGCTCAATGTCCAGATGGAGATCAGTGTCCCTTAGGGGTCCGTACTGGGACTTCTACTGTTTAGTATCTTCATCAATGACACAGACAGTGGGATCGAGTGCACCCTCAGCAAGTTTGCAGACGACACCAAACTGAGTGGTGAAGTTGACCCGCCTGAGGGATGAGATGCCATCCAGAAAGACCTGGACAAGCTTGAGAAGTGGGCCCATGTGAACCTCATGACTTTCAACAAGGCCAAGTACAAGGTCCTGCACATGGGTCGGGGCAACTCCTGGTATCAATACAGGCTGGGGGATGGAGGGATTGAGTGCGGCCCTGTCGAGAAGGACTTGGGGGATCCACTAGTGGTGGATGAAAAGCTGGACATAAGCTGACAATGTGTGCTCGCAGCCCAGAAGGCCAACTGTATCCTGGGCTGCATCAAAAGAAGCGTGGCCAGCAGGTTGAGGGAGGTGATTCTGCCCCTTTACTCTGCTCTGGTGAGACCCCACCTGGAGTACTGCGTCCAGCTCTGGAGCCCTCAGCACAAGAAAGACATGGACCTGTTAGAGCAGGCCCAGAGAAGAGCCACAAAAATTATCAGGGGGTTGGAACGCCTCTCCTATGAAGAAAAGCCGAGAGAGTTGCAGTTATTTAGCCTGGAGAAGAGAAGGCTTCGGGGAGACCTTATTGCAGCCTTTTAGTACTTAAAAGGGGCTTTTAAGAAAGATGGGGACAGATGTTTTAGCAGGGCCTGTTGCGATAGGACAAGAGGTGATGGTTTTAAACTAAAAGAGGGTAGATTTAGAGTAGATATAAGGAAGAAATGTTTTACAATGAGGGTGGTGAAACACTGGAACAAGTTGCCCAGAGAGGCAGTAGATGCCCCATCCCTGGAAACATTCAAGATCAGGTTGGACGGGGCTCTGAGCAACTTGATCTAGTTGAAGATGTGGGGGTTGGACTAGATGACTTTTAAAGGTCCCTTCCAACCCAAACTATTCTATGATTCTATGATTCTATGATTCTATGATTCTATGATAAGGCCAAGACTGGTCCCTGACTTTTTTTGGTTAACATGAGAGAGGCATAGCATGGGCTGCGCTAGCCACATTCCTCACTTGGACAATCAAGAGATCAGGATTATAGAAATCTAAATACAATTAAGAAGACCTAATGATGTCTGAATTTGCTTCCTTGCTAGTTCAGTTTCTTCTACAGCCAAAGACTCAGTCAACCCAGTGAGGCCCCATGTCACAACAGGTTTCACCCTGGTCACTGACATGTGCTAACACAGCTAAATTGCTTGTTTATGGCTCAAGGACCACAGTTTACCTGCTCATCTTGTTGGCAAGCAGGAAATAAAAAAATGTCATGACCAAAAATATCAAAAAAGTATTGTTATAAGACCAGACTCCACTGTGTTATGGCATGGCCCGGCAGCCAAAGTCATGGAAACCTAGTGTCATTCTACCTAATTTTAGACATCTAAGGGAAATGTTTAATTCAGGAAAGTTCTTGCTCTCCTTGTTTTTTTATAGGTAATGCAGACAATAACAGAAAACTGTTGATGACTTAGATGTGCTGAATTAGTCACTGGAAGGACTTTTTTCTCACCATTGAACTTACATAGACCCTAAAGGAAAAACACCATTGATGGTCTCCTACAGCTTGGTGGAGTGAATTTATGCTCATATTGTAAGGGTCTGAAGAATTGCAGCCCTGTGCTCTAGATGCGTCTGGGTTTCTCCTTCCATTTCTTGGAAGGCAGGCTGAAGTGCCAGAGGCAAGATGTGAGAGAGGCCAGATGTGTCTCTTACCTTCCAGGTTACCCAGCAAATGCAGCAGGCTAAACCCCTGCGGTGGGAAGGAGCCGTGGTTTAGGATTCACAAGCAGTCGGCTGTGGACCAGCACTGCTCTGTATCAACATTTCTTGTTGTCTCTTCTTAAATAATATGACCAAAATCTTGTCTAGTTCACGTTCAGGGAGGAAAATAGCATAACAAGGCGTTTTGGAGATAAAGAATAAAGGAGAGATGAAAACCTTAGGTGCAAGGGCAGAAAGCCCCAGATAAATATGGCTCTGATTCCCTCTCTCTGATTCCCTCTCTCTCCCTGGGGAGAGCTGAACCTTCTTTTACACCAGTGACTCTTATGTGGGTTGGGCTGCTGGCTTTGTAAGAAACAACAGCTTTAATTGTTTCTTAATACAGACATCCCTTCAGTGCTTTAAAATGAAACAAAAAGACCCCATTTAATTCCACCAATTTGTGTCGTGACCTTTGTGCAGTGCTCAAGTTATACAGTAGGGAAAAGGTGTCCCTTTCTCGCATTACAGATCCATGAATTTTTAAACTCTCAGTATGGGGCAGCCACTGTCAAGTAACAATGGAAAACTGGTATTCTGTCCAGCGGTGCATAAATCCCCAAAGAGCAGACAGAAAGCAGTAGGACCTGAAATAAAAGGTGCCTCTCTGACGCTACAGAAAAAAGCAGGAGATAATCTTCCCTTTTACTTACCCTTCCCTATTTCTTGTCTCACCACTTTTATCTCATTAGCTTTGTGTATCTAAATATTGTTTGCATCCAACAGAAATGACAGGAAGCACTTGTGTTAATTAACAAAAACAAATTAGCATCAATGTGAATCTATTGTCTGATATGCCTCCAGCAGGGGAATGTGTTGAAATATAAAACCATAAAAGCTGGGAACTCTCTTGCATCTTCAACAACAACCTTTTAAAAATACCTGCCAGAGTTAATTTCTTATGCTAGGTATAATGCTAGTTATAAGCAAATAAAATCCCGTCACCAAAATCTGGTAAGAACATCTGTGTCTATACCAGTATTTTTCTTTTTAACTGAGAAGAGCAAAAAACCTGTACACTGCCCCTTATAATTGCAGGACGTCCTTTTGCCTACTTTGTCTATCATCTTAATTGTGGGCTTGTGTGTGTATGAAGTATTTCCAGCACCGGGTGGACACTGCCACCTCTCCTGCTTCTAACAGAGGCTGCATCTTGCTAAACCAAGATATGAGCATCATTGTGAAGGACCAGTGTGGAGCTGATGAAAAATCTCTTAACACCAGAATGCCTCTATTGAGTCCAGTTATCCCAGGGGAGTTAATTTCCCATTGCCTTTTTGAGATCAAGCTCGGGATCACTCTGTCTAAATATGCTTTGTTAGATTGATTACTGAAAGCAGTAATCTCTCTAGGGCTATAGACTTAAGCAGAAAATTTTGACAATTAATGAAATACGTTAATGTTATGAATCTTTCACGTCTTCCAGTGATTTGTAATCCTGTAAGCTGTTATATACCCTAATCATAGAAGAAAAGGATTCTAGGCAGAAAGTTGCCCATTCAAAGGACCATGATATTAATCAAGCTAGTAAAAAAGAATTTGCTAGTGTCAGTTTTGTACAGCAATTAACAAAATTCATGTTTAGATTTTAGCTAAATTTTGAAAAATACTTTTTTGTAGTTTCCTGACATAAAACAAAGATGAGAACCTGAAAAATGTTTAGTTTTCTTTTTTAAAATATTTTATATAAAATGTTCAATTTCCTGTTTTTTGTCAGCAGACTCCTTTTTCTGTTAGAAAGCAGTAACCTGAAAATGTGTGTTTGATAATGATTTTTTTCTGTAAAGGTACCTACAGTGAATATGCAGTAGACTGTAGGTAGAGAAGAGAGCTGAGGGGAAAAGTGTGTTTGCTAATGACTGCAGGTAAAACCAAGTGAAAGTGAAGAAATCCTGATCTGTTTGTTTATTACTTACAGGCTTTCAGCTTTCTCTGTATTAAGATCACAACATCTCTTTATCCTTTCATATCACATTCCCCCTTTAATATTCTGGCACAATGTAAATTAACATAAAATACTAGTAGTTTTTAAGTGTTTGCAACAACTTACAAGGAAGACTGGGCATCACTGTGGACAACTGGTAAAGAAAGGGAAGATGTTACTCTGGTGAGCATCTGGCGGGTAACATCTTCTAATAACATTGGAAGGAAAATAAAATCCTCTTAATGTCTTTTAAAGTTTTAGAAAACTGGCACACATATTTGTTGCTTCCACTTTGCCTTCAAAGACACAACACTAGAAAAATCAGCTACCTGGGTTTGTCCTTGTCAGCATAATAAGAAAAAGGAAATGAATATTTATATCTAATAGTGAATGTGTACACACAGGATAAGCACTGCTTTCAGTGGATTGTGTCCTTCTCAGTTTCACTGCTCCCTTTCAAGGGGGCTTCACATCAACTCCTTTTATCATTCACAAGTAAGGTAACTGATGTTCTGGACACTTTCTTTTAACTCTTTTTCTTTTTTTTTTTAATGCCAGGGAAATTTTCTAATGAATGCAAATAATTATGATCTTCCCATTTTTTCCATACCATTCCCTGACTTTTTACTTTTGTTGATGAAACCATGGTAAAAACAGGGTAAGAAACTAATAATGGCACCAGAGCAAAATGCTTCTAGGAAAGAAACTACAAGTAAAGGAAAGGATTGGACGGGAACAAAAGCAGTGTCTAGTTTCTGGCTGAGTTTTGGAGTTCATAATGCTGCAATGACTTGCTCTGAAAAGGAACCAGAAGTGTTATTAAGTCTTTTTACTTTGAGTAAAGATTTCTGTTCATCAGTGATACTGCTGAGGTGATTTAACTGTTCCACAGTATTTTCTGTGTATGGATGGACTTGCAGTTAATGGGCAAAGGATTTTGGGTGTATTTCTTTAATGCTCAAGGTTGAAATTTTAACATAAGTTTATTTCCTGGGAAATGAATGAAATGAAGTTGGATAATGGTAATATATCCTAGATTCATCCAGTCAGTATTTCAATTGGAAACCATTTCAGCTTTTTAAATCTGAGTGTACTACTCCATTGACTCTTGAGTGGCTTTTTAAATCTATATGCCTTAATAACATAGCTAAGCTGAAGGAGTCGGAGCTTGTTCCAAGTGCCCTTCTGGAAAGAATTGTCAGGATTTACCGAATTATTTCAGTCCTTTGTAGACTTGAGAAGGAATTTTCTGCCATTTTTGAACGATGATACTATTAGAAGTAACTACTTCTCTGGGTAAACTTGTGCATTGCCTAGAGTTTTCTAGCCTTCTTTGGCCAAGTACAAAAGAAAGTACCAAACATTGTCAAGCTTGGACTTAAATTATGAAGGGGAGGTGATAGAGATGGGATAGATGGGATACTGTATGGGGAGTTCTGCAGCTGCCAAACAGGGGTTTTGGTAACTCACAGTTACCATAGTTATTATACAGGAATCCTCTCCCACAAAATACGCATATGAGCACAGAGAAGACAAACCTTGCCCAATTATAGCTATAGCCTGCATCATCCTGTAATATTGCCCCAAATCAGAGTGTTCTTATTAAATGCCTAGAGCTCCCACCTGATTCTTGCTTTAAGATGCTAGTGATTTGAGTGAAGGTTTGCCTTTTAGATACATTTTGTAGTCCTGTTCACTTATAGTAACCTGCTTGGAGGTCTATAGCACTGAATTTTGAGGATTATTTACAGTGATTACCTTTTTAATAGTTCAGGAAATACTTTTTCATCTGATCCATAGGAAGGTGTTAATTCTGATCAGCTGTTGTGTTTTCAAGTCCTGTGCAAAATGTGTTTATGCAGACAAACTCAGAGGGAAGGATGAGCTTACTGAGGTGTAACAGCTGCGGAGGATGTGGGAAGCGGGGATGAACAAGATAGCAAGTCTGCTTCCCCTTATGAAGGAAGAACAGGGTTGCTTGGAGGGAGGATGTCTCTTGGGTACCAGGCACAGGGTATCCTGAAGTCTTTGGAGTGTGCAGGAAAGTTGATTTATGAGATGCTTGGGACCATGCTGTTTGGATGTAATCTGAAATGTCTCCAGTATTTACGTGAGGAAGGATATAAAATATACAACCAGGAGTGGTTTCAGATCACAAAACACACCATATCAGATAAGTGTGAGTGAGTACACCACCAGTCTTGCTGGGGCAGCCTCACAGCTACAGGACACAGGCATATCAAAGAGACCACAGACCACCAAGGGCCACTGAGGAAGGCTGGTGTCCTCTTAACTTTCCATGGAAAATCTATGCTTGCTAGACATCTTCTCAAGGGATACCTAACAATCATGCTGCCTTAGCATGAACAAATCATAGAGAGAAAAGGTCTGACCTTGAAGGCAGTGGGGAAAGAAATAACAATTCTGAAAAAGTCTTAAGTGTGATTAACTGATTAACTGTCATTCTGGGATTAATCATGCTTATGGGTCTGATCCATTGTCCAATGAGGTCAATGAAAACACATTTACTTCTATGGATCTTCAATCAGGTAATCTGTTCGTGATATGTACTCTTTATTTGGCTTCTGTCGTCCCAAGATAGGCAAACCACTTATATACAGGAATATTCCAGCTACTGTAGCGCAATGAACCATAATATAAATGTGTTAAAAGTCAGAAATTGTGGAACAGTAGGATCCTTGAAAACGTGGTTCTTTTGATAGTCTTGTATGTGGCATCCAAAATCACAGCTTCCCCTGTAACCTTTCCTTTTTGCAGTTGCGGGCAATCCTCCAGAAAATATGCTATCTTCTTCTTGTCATCCTCTGAGCTCAACACATTTTAAATGATACCATGACACATAGCAAACATTTCCCCCAATGCACTAAACATTTGCTGGGGAAGTTTCAAAACCCCTCTACTCCTCTTTTTTGAATTGCGCCTGGTTCAGTGTTGCCTTGTGAGTGGGACATGCGTAGTGCCATAAAGCTTACCTGAAAAATATCTAAAGATAAGCCTGAGAAGAATGTGTACTCATTTACATGTATAAAAAGTTGCAGCAGCTGCTGGTGTTCAGACACAATTATTTCTCATGAAAATGTTTGCAAACAGGTTCCTTTGTGTGTGTGTGTGTGTGTAATCAGCCCAAGATATTGCATCTGGGAAAGATTTGTCGCTATCAAAAGTAGGCACCAAAAGGGACATAAGAAATACAGTTCTCTAAGTGGAAATCAGTTGCCTTAATATGACTCTACCTTCAGGTGAATGGATACTGCCTCCTCTGGCCCATCGTGCTGAGATGGGCAGCTGCTATATATGAATCTGGGAGACATTTGTTTTCTACATATATATATATCATCTTGTCTCCCTAGGGACAGCTGTGAAATTAAATGGTTGGATCTAGGTTTAATTCTACAGCCTAGTTAGTATTATTCTCAAAACAAAAAATACAAACTGTGCTACATGCTGGTTCGTAGAAGATTCTACTATTCCACCTAACTTGAATAAAAGATTTACTGAAAACCCCTGAAGGGATAGGAAAATCTTCAGAACACTCATTCATCCTCAGTCAATTATAGCAAAGGTCTGACTATTGAAACACACTCTGCACAGCCTTAGCATTGTAGGCTGGGACAGTCCCAGAGGCATTCACTCAGTTTAACGTTAGTTAAAGGTAAGCATTGTCAAGGTTCTATTAGCAGATAAGAGATTCAAACCAAATCCAACACTACTAAGATCTTTGCAGATACTAAACATAAAGCTTTAATATCTGCAGTTTCAATTTTGATTTAAGCCTAAATGTATAAGTAATATACCTGTGTTGTTGAATGAGTATTTATATCAGTAGAGAGCATTGCCTGGTCTACTGAAAAGCTTGATCACCTACCTGCCTACACTAGTTTCACCATGAAATACAGAGTTTCTAAAATGATATGTGTGATTAGAGACATGCTGCCAGGTTTGGAATTGAGACTAGGCTGCAGTAGGGAGTGTGGAAGAACTCCACTTTACAGCTTTATGCTTAAACTGAGCTTTTCATTCTGGGCAAAAGCAAAAAATCCTGATGTAAAGATGAAATTCATTTCACCTTCATCAGAGCTGAAGTGTGCTCAAGGTAGGGAAGATGCACACAGGCAACAGATGAGGCTTAGATGCTCTCAGCGCACGGGACCACAAAGAGAGGCCGCAGCACAGTCCCTTGTCTGCCTTTTCTGCACGTTACTGTTTTAGCTCTAGTGTTGGTTCCACCAGCTCTTTTTTGCCAAGTGTGTGATGTGTCATGGCCATGAATATGTGTGTGTAATATCCGTGCAGCCTATCCTCTTGTCCTCCTTTGGCTTGCCTCCGCTTTCCTTTCCCACCCCATCGTTTGCAGAGCTCCTTCCGATTTGGCAGGGCATCCTTTGGTCTCTTACTGCTCCAACCTCAGCAGATCCAAAGTGTTACAGTTGGAGAGAGATTTTAGTTGGCCTTCAGTCCTACAGCTGAATTTCTCAGGATGTGGTTACAAAAAGAAAGCACCCTGGAAAATATGAGAAGACAAACCTGACAACGTGCTTGGGCATACCACCATCTGCAGCGTATGTTAGACAGGAGCAGCATGCAGAAGTTCTGTCACCTTGCTCTCCACCCCTTTTTGAGATCACTTTTGAATATGTTGAAGTCTTATTTGCGAACACACGAACTGGGAGCGTTTAATGAGGCAATGTTACATGATGTGAAACTAATATAGATTTCTGCCTTTTCAGTTTATTTCCATCTCTTAGACTGACCCTTACTTTGTTTGCAGTCCTTTCCAGCAAAATCTGGAGGAAAATAAAAAAAAAAGAATAAAACAGAACCAAATACTTAATGCACTTGAGGAAAAGAGACTTAACATATTTTTTTAGGAAATAATTACTCATTTCACTTTGTACCTTAAGCATTTTGATGTATTGGACTGGTCTAGAGATTTAAGCAGAAATGTGCTTAAGTTCATAAAACCTTCTTATTCCTCCTCTCTCTGTGTTGCTTCATAGAGCACACCATAATTTACAGATGTAGTTTTCTTTCTTTCTGCTGTGGCTGAAAAGTCACATAACCATCCTCTTTGACTTGGCTCAATGTTCTGCAGCGTTATAGTAGTCCGAGCACTACAAAACCTGATTTGGAACATCTTGGAGACTTCATAGTATAATCATTTGCAGGAGCTTTGTTTTCAGACAATGATGTCGTCTAAAGGACTGATATTTAACAAGCAATTAAAACAGAACTGAGAGGGTTGTGTTTTTTACCACAGCACCATGGGGATAATTTCATGTCTTCAGTCAAATAATTCAGATTCATGGTTTGGGGCAGAAAATGATAGCAGCTTGTTAGAAGCAGAGCATTATTTATCCTTCTAATAATTTGTAAGGCTTTAGGTTTCTGTTTTTTTTTTTTTTAGTACAATGCTGATTCTTTTCTTATGTCAGTGATAATAAAACAAATACGAGCAACTCATTCACACACAATCCTTGTCTTGTTCATTCTGAGCCTGTGTTTTGCAAGGGTCATTATAACTATTTATGTTCATGTGAACAACATGGGCTTGGAATTTTACCTAGTATTCAGCAGTTTTCAAGTGTTGGCCTCAAATTCATTCTGATGGGAAAAATACTATTTTTTTAAAAGACATTTATTTACTTGTTTTTCATCAGGAAACGTTACTCATCTCATGATGCAAACCTCTTGGGAAACCTATCTTGTTCCACAAATATTTCTGCTGTCATTAGAAATGCGGATGGAATCTGTAAGTCAGTCATAAAATGTTTAGTTAGTGCTCTGTGAAAGGGAAATCTGTATCTCATTACAGCAGTCTCTTTTTTTTTTTAAAAAAAAGTATTTATCTTGAGGAGAAGCCTTGGAAATCGTACTTGATTCAGTTCATCAAACTTCCAGTTTCTCTGAAAAATACCAGTTATAACAGCACAATCCCAGCTTTGATCCTTAGCTGTTAGAGGCATTCTTATTTCTGATTGCAGGACAAGCTGTGTTATTTATATTCCTGAAAGGTTGGCTGTGGTGAACAAAAGCAAGGGATTTTTATAATGATCTAAGTAGCTAAGGCCAACCTTTTTCTTAACTGGCACAGATTAGCATTGTGTAGAAAAACAGCTGATATTGCAGAAAGACATGATAAATGAAACTTTGGAGCATTCCACTGTGTATGCAAGCAGTCCTGAAGAATTTCAAGCTGGGATCCCTACCTGCATCACACTTGGGTCCATTAAGCTTCTGTTTCTCCTCTTTGTTATTTTTCATTTTTAAGTCATCACAGTATACAATTTACTCAGACCACACTGGTATGCTATAAGAGTTATTAAAGTTTAGACAGTGGTTTTGTATTAGAAATGCTCTATTTTTAGAAGTTATAAAAATAACTTTGGACAGACTTGGAGTTAGAAAGCCTCTGCATAGGCATTGTGTTTAAAAATGTAATTAAAAATAGCAGGCTGTGTTTGGAAACAAGTAAATGCAACTAATTTATGTAACAGCACTCTAGTCACCCTCTGTGTACTGTGACTTCCCTATCAAAGCAGTATCTCAATAAGATTATTATTATTGTACATTTATTACACTCGTACTTTTATTACACTGCTTTACCAGCTTTACGCATGGTTCTTCTATATATCTGCTGTATTCCTAGCTTTTTTTTTTTTAATTTATCTTCCTGTGTACCTTGATCCACACACAGCCCTCTTTACCCTGAAAGAACTGTATTGTTAAAGGTGTGCAGGTTAGGTGAGTGGTGGGTGATGCGCACACAACATGGAAGCTGGTAGCTTAGTCTTTCCAGTAGGTAGTTGGAGGCGTTTTCCATTCCTCTGTACCTTTCCAGTTGCATTCATGAGTGTCTGCAGAAGCTGTGATGAAGTTGTGAGGGACTGTTGTGAAGGCCCTTTGCCATCCCTTTCTTCTGCCGAAGGGACGTTGGCAGGAGTGATGGGGCTTGAGTGGGGCTGTGCCAGCAAAGATGCACTTGAGTGGGGCTGTGCCACTGCAAAGATGAGAGCACCATTAGCCTTTACTAAGCCAATAAAATATCTACAAAGTGTGGAGAGGAAAAGAGAGAAGAAAGGAGCCCTGTGACCTAAATTTTCCATGTTTAAATAAATCTAAGAAGTGAGTTGTGCTTGTGGGGTGTTTTATTTTTTTTCGAAGGAGGCTGTGGAGAGTGGGGGACGACTCGTGAGTGTCGCGTCTGCGTTGTTAGAAAGCTGCCAGATCTGTTTTGGTTAGGTTGGTTTTTATCCTTTCTGCTGTCTTTGCATGTTGGCCTCATTCTTCACATCATGGAGGCACAGGCAACAGAGGAACGGATGTGATTCCTGGATCACTGAAGCGTAATTGCTTTAAGCAATGCGCTAGCTCCTGTTACTCAGATTTGGTACAATAGGCAGCAGGTCACTTAGGCAACAAAGTCGCCTACCTAGAGTTTGTTTTTTCCAGATCAGCCTACAAAAGATGTCACCTGACAGAGGAACCAGAAGGTTATAAAAAAGGATAACGGACCATTTTTAGCAGCTCAAGCTGAAGAAGAGATATCTGCTCCAGGAGCTTAGTGGGGTGGAAGGGAAACTGAATACAAACCTGGAGGGAAGAACGAGATAAAACGAAGGGCACAGTTTTCAGGTATTAGGGGTGGATTCAGACCACCTGTCTTATAGAATCATAGAATAGTTTGGGT